>NW_017320332.1:0-405 GCF_000935625.1 Nanorana parkeri
CAAACGGTAATGTGTAACAAAGATCGTGACAGCCACTCAAAATGATAAATCAACAGTCTACATCAATCTTAGGCTAATCTACAAGTGACAGTCTTGCAGTGGAGATATCAGATAGACGAAAACAGTCATACGTTTAAACGTACTCCAAATAAACAAGTAGAAAGTTCTCTATTGGTTATGCCGACGTATTGAAGTCCACAAGGACATTCTAGAAGTTCTCTCTTGGTTCTGCCGACGTATTGGAGTCCACAAGGACATTCTATGCATCCAATGACTGCACCTCTGAGAGAAGGTTCGCTGTCAGCGCATTCAGGAGAAATCGCTGATGTGTCTGTGTCTGCTTGCCGTTAATCTTTTAAATCTGTTTACTCACTACATTCTGGTGAGTACCCATCTATAAGGGGG
>NW_017320333.1:0-405 GCF_000935625.1 Nanorana parkeri
GTGCGGGGGGAGGAAGTGGCGCGGCTCGGTATTGAGTAATGGGCTCTAGATGTTTAATTTCCTGACCTTTGTTCTGGAAGGTGACCCTGATGAGCTGTGTGTAGATGAGGCCTGCACTATATACACAGTATCTGCACCGTATAGAACGCATGACACAGCTCAGCATTTCTTGAATCCCCCAATACATCACATAGGATAATGATAAGAGGTGACCAGCACCCCCCCCCGATCAGAGAAATTCACTTACCGGTGGATGTCCGAGGTTTCAATCACCCGCAGGGAATCAATGGGTATAAAATAAAGCTGTGTACTCCTTTGTGTGACACAGAGGTACATTTTATTAAAGGTTACAAAGATACATTTCTTCCAGTAAAGTCATATAAGGTTATAGAGTAACATCGCCCA
>NW_017320334.1:0-204 GCF_000935625.1 Nanorana parkeri
CGCTTGCCGCGGCGGTAGTGTTCCATCTCTAGTCCTGCCGGTGAGGCAACATTGCTGACATTCAACTCGCCCCCCTCCCCGCAATTTTCACTCGCCAATTGCGAGGGGGCGAGTGGAAATTTTGAGGCCTGACATAGGGCCATGAGACAGTGCGGAGGAGGAGCAAAATGAGGTGGCTGCTGTACGGGCCACATTACAAGGTCC
>NW_017320335.1:0-405 GCF_000935625.1 Nanorana parkeri
AATATATAAATAAAAAAAGTAAAAAGAATAAAAGTCACATAAAAAAAGTTAAACAAGACAAAATGTTTAAGTCCCCCACCCCCACGTTTACGCAGATATTAACGTAAATATGCATCCAGTGCACCGGCGCGCGAAAACGACAATTGCGCTACACACGTTACATATCGCCGCGAACGTCGCAGTGAGAGCAATCATTTTAGGGCCATCAATCACTGATAACACTAAACTGAGCGGTAAAAGCTGCCCAATTTTTGGTATTATCGTTTTTTGAGGTTTCGCGCGCGCACGCAATTTTAAGGCTTGCCATGTTTGGTGTCTTTTTACCCGACGTGACCCGGTCTTTTATATTTTAACCCGTGGACTTCAAGTGGTTAAAGACTGGACTGTCAGCCGAAAATCTGGGTC
>NW_017320336.1:0-405 GCF_000935625.1 Nanorana parkeri
AAAATATTCAATGTCCAATAATAAATAACATAGTGATGTGGAATCAGTGTTTTCTCACATGGAATTGATATTTCAATAATGAAATCCTTTATTTTGGAGTATTTTATGACAAACTGGTATTTTGTTTCAAATAGGGCTGCTGAGAGGAGAGCACAGGCAGCTTTGTACCCAGCCCAGGCCTCAAAGGGGCAGTAGGGGGCCCAGGCCTCAGGCTGTCCTGTGACACACTGCAGAGAACAGTTGATTGCATTTGGAGACACTGCGCTTTAGGAGGCAGCAAGGACTAGGGGGTTCTGCATCATACCACCAACTGGAACCTGGGAGCAGGACATGTGTGCAGTGACCAATGAAGATTCCTGATGTGCAAGCTGGCAACAGGCAAAGGCGCTGTCCTTTCATTTCAGG
>NW_017320337.1:0-405 GCF_000935625.1 Nanorana parkeri
CCTATTTGGTCCTCATGAAAATTTATGAGCATGCAGAAAAAGGCAAACGCAACACGCCCCAAGACGTTGAGGAGCAAGTAGTCGGGCGTGTGGGAGAGGGGTGGTGTAGGGTGGTGTAGTTGTGGGGGGAGGGGGAAAGGGATGGGTAAGCAGTACGGTACACACAACATTGTTGTAGGTACCATCCGGGGGACAGAGCAAACAGAAGGAAGTGAGATAAAAGGACAGTGCGTTTCAAGGCCCACTGAAGAACCACAATTGATAGATATAAATCCTATTGTTTCCATAAGTAAAGGAAGAGAAGGACAAACTAAAACAGTTACCCATAGTGTAGTCAGTAGAGAAATCTAATCAGGGGTTTACATGTCATCCAAAAAGCACGTGAGTGCAAGATTGGAATTTAGG
>NW_017320338.1:0-405 GCF_000935625.1 Nanorana parkeri
CCACTGAACCTGGCTGGGGCTCCAGACTGCAGATTGGTTGCCAAGTATATAATCAGTGTTGGAGGTTGTCCTGATTTCTGCTGGTACCAGTGTACACAGGTGCCAATACCTGTACTGGATTTACATGGCATGGTGACTGTCTGTCCTGGAGTTGCAGGAATGTAATTTGGATTTTGTGTCAATGTAATCTGTGCCCAGGAACCTGAGGATATAAAATAAACCAATTAATATTGACTGTTAATGCACAGATCACTTAACAATGAATGCAAACTAGAAATCTGAAGATACAAGAACATGGTAACAATAGTTCCATACAATATTATTCCTACAATTCTATTCCTGTATTATTATGATATACATCATGCTGAGAATCTCTCACCCTGAATATAAATCAGTATGAGAGGA
>NW_017320339.1:0-405 GCF_000935625.1 Nanorana parkeri
GTATCCAAACCTCTGTTATTAACCTTAGTGGTGAGACAAATGTATTTACATGCTGACTTGTGAGTGTGCCATGATACCTTCACCCTGTCACACGGACTTCCAATGGAGACTACAAGTGGCCATTTCGGCACACATGATACAGACACGGTCCACTGTTGTCACCATCAGGAAACCCGCCCTGAGAAATGCCACGGCAGCCATCACTGGAGTCAAGCAGACGGGACGTAGCTGCAAAGAGGATGGAACAATGGAGATTTATTTTTGTATTCCAATCATTTATAAGACACAGAACAAACTGTCATCCGTTTAGAGTTTTATTTCTACTTTAATGCACAAATATAAATAATATTTAATAGTAACTTTAATCTAAACATAATAACTGAAATGCAAATGGTTTTAGAGGGT
>NW_017320340.1:0-405 GCF_000935625.1 Nanorana parkeri
TCCAATGAGAGGGGGGCGGAGTCACTTCTGGGAGATGCTGTGTATACAAGAAATGATACATTATAACACGGATGTAGAAGTTCCCGTGTGCTCCTCACACATGACAGCGGCCTCCTAACTTCTGAATGTTTCTCTAGTCTTGGAGCTGGAAAAGTATCTGTATATCCCTAGTATGTGCGTGTATGTGTGTGCGTGTATGTTGCTGCCATTTCTTACTCTATGTACATTCCATCAGGCCAGTCCTCAATGTGTGTGCTTAGCATGATGCCAGTCCTCAATGTGTGTGCTTAGCATGATACCAGTCCTCCATGTGTGTGCTTAGCATGATGACAGTTTTCCCTGTGTGTGCTTAGCATGATGCCAATCCTCATTGTGTGTGCTTAGCATGATGCCAGTCTTCCCTGT
>NW_017320341.1:0-405 GCF_000935625.1 Nanorana parkeri
AAGGTGACCCCGAGTTGGTTGGGTTGTTAGAGGGGTCTGCTGGAACTCAACGCAACGTCCGAAACTCTTCCGTATCTAGGAACATAATCCATGGTCTCCATCTGGTCAGAAACATATCAGATCTGTCAGCTCTCTCCGCCATGAGCTCTTCCGATCTCATCAGGCGACACATCTACTGTCATTTATTTAAATCAAAATACAGAAATGCAGCGTTACAGACCTAAAGTTTACTTCAGAATAAAACAGTATGCACATTTTTTTTTAAATCGCACTGCACTGGAACGCAGGGCATTGCAGTACTGCGCGTTCAAGTGCAGGCAAACACACTGCATTTGGGATCCATTGAAATGAATAGCACCGCAAAGCACCTCCTGCAGCAAAATTTGTCAGGCCGAAACTGAAAAT
>NW_017320342.1:0-405 GCF_000935625.1 Nanorana parkeri
CCCCTCCCATGGCTTCCTCCTATAATGCCCCTCCCATGGCTTCCTCCTGGGATTCCTGCCCCTCCCCCCTCCTGGCGGCAGTCACATGACCTCGATGTCTCATCATACATGTTGTCTATGGTCGGATTGACGTTCCTCATCATCTCATCATACAGGAAGTGTCACCATCATCGTGGGGCCCGCCTCTTCCCTGCTCCCCCTCACCCGCATTATGCTGGGCGTCCCTCCTGAGCAGAGAGAAGACTGCACCACGGAGGTGAGTCCCCCATCACTGTGATCCCTACCATCCCCAGGGGCAACAGAGGGCAGTTGTCTGACCCCCAAGCTGGAGGCTGGTTGGGTTCCCAGAGGTTACCAGACTCGTTTCCAGTCACAGTTGTTGTACCCGCTTAAGCTCCACCCTTC
>NW_017320343.1:0-405 GCF_000935625.1 Nanorana parkeri
ATTCGGGAAGTTAGCACCCCCCTCGCTCTTCGGCAACCACATTTTCCTGTGTGATATCCTTGACTGTTTAGACTGCCAGGCGAATTGCGACATTGCTCTCATAAGTCGTTTAATGTCGCCACTCTTCAGTAGAAGAGGAAGGTTTTGCATGGGGTACAGGAGTCTGGCGAAGCTAATCATTTTTAGCAGGTGTATTCTCCCGAAGAGCGAGAGGGGGAGATTCACCCACATTTCTAGTTCTTTGATATCCTGTCAATTAAAGGGGGGTAATTCAGATAGTATAAAGATGATGGCGTTTTCCCGATTTTCAGACCCAGATAAGTAATAGCTGAATGGGCTACTCTGAGCTGCATAGGGCCCTCAGCCTGCACCATTGTTGCCCCTGAAAGGGGAAGAATCTCACTC
>NW_017320344.1:0-405 GCF_000935625.1 Nanorana parkeri
ACATATGGATGAATTGGAATCTCCCATAAGTACGGAAGAAACACAACAGGTTATTACAGGATTGGCCACTGGGAAAAGCCCAGGACCTGACGGCTTCACGGCCTTATATTATAAAACATTCCAACATGTGCTTCTTCCCTACTTGGGCGAGTATTTTAATTCATTTATGAACGGCTCCCTCCCAAACCCATCAACATTACATGCATATATAGCCATGTTTCCCAAATCGGGTAAAGATCCAACCATTTGCAGTAGCTATAGGCCAATTTCATTACTTAATACGGATATTAAAATCTATGCCAAAGTACTAGCAACTAGACTTAGTGGCCTACTGCCACAGGTAATAACAAAAACTGGGACTATATACGGGCGACTCTGCAAATACTGGGTATAGGACCTAAATAC
>NW_017320345.1:0-405 GCF_000935625.1 Nanorana parkeri
ATCCCGCACATCCCATTGGCAGCTGAGAAACCCCCATGCGTTGCTGCACCAAATCGGTAAAGCAGGCCTGACAGGCCTGCACCCAATTTGATATCTTCTGCCCCCATGTGCTCCAAGATGGAGACTCTCATAGTTTAGAGTTAGGACCGCACTATAAGAGGTGCCTTGGCGCGGCAGTGCGGCTTTCACATGTTCTGCAGAAGACGTGTATCCGAACCTCTGTCATTGTCCTTAGTGGTGAGACACGTTTTACATGCTGGTTTGTGAGTGTGCCATGACGCCTTTCTGCTGTTCAAAGCCCATTTCGTGTGCACCGCGCTGTATGACTGGTAAATTGTTGAGTGCGTTTGTCGTTTGTTTTGCTCCAACCAGAGACGTCCCACCAACCAGGGACGTCCCACCAAC
>NW_017320346.1:0-404 GCF_000935625.1 Nanorana parkeri
CGACATGTAAGGAGAGGTGCCTTATCGAGCAGAAAATGAGTTTCCTGTAAGAAAACAATCTGGTTACGGAGTTTGTGGAGATCATACAGTAGCTGCGACCGTTTCTGAGGTGAGTTCAGGCCCCTAACATTCAGGGAGCATAGCTTCAGGCCTTGCATGTGGAAGCCAATAGCAAGGGTAGTCGGTCAGAAGGACACTCCGAGCTATCCAAGGTACGGAAGGGGGAGAGGTGGGATGTGGGGAACACACAGCAAGAACAAAAGGGAATGAGGCAGGGAAGGAGACAAGGACAGTAGTAGATAAAGAAGCGACTAGACAAGACAAACCACAAAACAATCTAGATAGGGACACGAAAAGGTCCCCAAAATACCCAAACACCTGTGTACAGGCGAGGGAAGGCCTAC
>NW_017320347.1:0-404 GCF_000935625.1 Nanorana parkeri
TTTATTCAACCTCAAATACTATGTAACTATGAAAGCAATCACGAAAAATATAACATTTTATTTATCAAATCTTTTAAAAACCAATTAGCTAAAATAATCAATCAATGTATAACTTGCATGTAAATATTATTAATAGTTCTATTGAGAACTAAAATGAACGGTAAACTTATGATGCCTTGCCTCTCTAAGGAAGGCCTCGTTGTAGTGCAAAAAAGGGAGTAACGCATGGATCTCTTGTTTCTCTGTATTGATTATCTGGCTGTTACACTTAAGCTGGCCATACAACCTAGATTGTGCAACAGATTCCTTCGTCTACGCTAAACTGTGTGGATGTAAGAATCTCCCACTGGGCCAAGCTTCAGCATCTTGCTAGTTAGCTCCGCTGGCTGTCAAAATACCTGAAC
>NW_017320348.1:0-347 GCF_000935625.1 Nanorana parkeri
CGATTTTCATGTCGCTCAGTGTGAATGGGGCCTTACACAGATACTATACTGGCACTGAAAATTCCAAAGAGCTCTCACATGTGATCCTGACCCCAACCCAGAACCCTCAACTCAGCCCCAACTGGATCCTACCAGCTAATCCTCAACCCCAACCGAGACTTAACCCTAATCCCTAAATCGTAGCTCATACCCTTCTCTTAGCTTTGCCCTAGTGATGTGCAGTGTGTTTTGTGCTTGGTGAGGCATTCCCCCTGCCCACTCAGCCCCGTCCCAGCCCCCTGGCGCCCCCTCCCCAACCCAGGCAACATGCGAAAGTGTTAAAAAATACTAATCGGTATTAAAACATG
>NW_017320348.1:1907-2311 GCF_000935625.1 Nanorana parkeri
TCACCCTAAGACAGGAAGTGTGTTACTGGCAGGATCACCAGATGCAAATAAAGGGAAAAGGAACCTGAAAAAGAGAAACCAATGCAGCCGCCTCATCTAATATAATACATCTTTGGTTTTGAGTTTAGATACACTCTAAACCTTACTGAAGGAAAGACAATTACAAAATCTGTTTTTCTGCTTGTTGCTCTGTACGCTATTTCATCACCTCGAAAAGTAAATTGATTGGATGGACTGAAAATGTAGCTCTGTGGGCTAAAACGAGAGAAATCGATCGATTCATCCATCCAGGTTACACAGCGTGCAAACCGACAGGCTAACCTATCGATAGCCGACAAATCGAAGATGGCAAACGTTGGCAATGTTTTCCATCATCGATTTTAATCGATGTAATCAATTAACTG
>NW_017320349.1:0-355 GCF_000935625.1 Nanorana parkeri
CGTTCACCCCCGACACCCCTACTGATATTGTCCACCGACGCAGGGAAGGCGTTCGATAGGGTAGAATGGCGCCTTCTCCAGGCCACCCTTCGCCACATAGGCCTGGGTCCGGGTATGATGCGGTGGATCACTGCGCTATACTCGTCCACGTCGGCTGCGGTCCGTGTGAACGAAGCCGGCTCTGAGTTCTTCTCCATCTCCAACGGCACAAGGCAGGGATGCCCCCTCTCCCCGCTCATATTCATCCTCACCCTCGAGCCATTTCTTTGCCATGTGCGATCCCTACCTGACTTTCGAGGCCTCTTGAAACGTTTAGGAGAGCACAGAGTAGCTGCCTTCGCAGACGACCTAATTT
>NW_017320349.1:1966-2370 GCF_000935625.1 Nanorana parkeri
AATGCTCCTCTGGTGCCTTATCTCTCGATATTTGTTGTACCCATACACGGAGCCCCACAGTGTTAACAGTGTAATTTTAACCTGACTACATTTTTTACACCACCTGTGCTCCTACTATACATCTCATCGTCTAGATGACACTAGGAAGGCAGTAATAGCAGATTGACCAATGTATCCATTGAGCCAAACCACTACCCTGTAACTGTAATGTGCACATTGTACTGTAAGCTTGTATTTGTGTTTCTCTACACCCCTGATTTCCTCAGGAGATGTTGTAATGATGTTGGGGTGACCGCCCCCCTGTACCATTTGTACTAAGCATTTGTCAAATAAAGTTGACTTCTGATTTAAAAAAAAGAATGAAGAGGGTAAAAAGTAGACTGTGGTCTAAAGGGAGTGGCTCT
>NW_017320350.1:0-404 GCF_000935625.1 Nanorana parkeri
AAACAGCATAAAAAAATATTTTGCGCTGAGACTATAGTGCCGCAGTCAGAATACCTAAATAGTACCTGCAGCTGATTGGCTGCAGTCACTGTTGATCTGAGAATTTTACACCGGGCTCATTTGATTTTGCTGAGTGATATATTCTAGGCTGAAGGCTGCAATCAGGGCCACCCACCCAGTCCATTTTTGGCCAGTTCCATCTGATGGAAACAAATTTGAATTATACAGACAATTCTATTGCTTCCTCCTCACACGAGAGGTTATTTGGGATGAGTGACAGACCAGCAAGACCCAAGAACTACATTCTGGAAGGACATTCTGGAAGGATGCTCCACAATGGTTGGAAGGACCAGGTATTTACAGAGGGCACAACAGAGCGGAGGAGCGTGCAAAGGCTACTGTTT
>NW_017320351.1:0-404 GCF_000935625.1 Nanorana parkeri
ATGTTTGCCCATGGGCTGCTCCGTTTCTTGCGCCTTATTCGAGAAGTTTAGCTCTTTTTTGGAATGGGTTGTAAGGGAGGTGTCTGGGGCAAACTCTCTTATCCACTACTTAGACGATTTTTTATGCGTCGGCCCTCCGGATTCCGAATTGTGTGTTGTCCTTCTGGCTACTCTGCAGCATGTGGCTGACAGATTTGGGATTCCGCTGGCGCAAGAAAAAACGGAGGGGCCAACCACGGAACTTGGCTTCCTCAGCATAGTCATCGACACCATGGCCATGGAATGCCGACTGCCCGAAGACAAACTGCTGGCGCTACACGCTGAGGTCCGGCTGCTAGTGGTAGGAAGAAGTTGCAATTGCGTTTTTTGCAATCCCTATTGGGTAAGTTAAATTTTGCCTGCAG
>NW_017320352.1:0-404 GCF_000935625.1 Nanorana parkeri
TACAACTAACTATAATCCAATATTGTTGGATGTTCTGCTTAACAGAAGCAAGCAAAAAAACTGGGCTTAGGGAAAACCAAACGAGCACAGAGCTATTAATAAGCTTATACTGACTGCAGTCGAGCAGAACTAAATTTAAGGAGTCACCTTGCTTAGGACAAGGTAGCTACACTCATCATAAAAACTAGATTATCAGAGAATATCTAATAAAAATGGTACCTATAGCAGATCTGAATCTAACACAGCAAATTAAGCCAGCGGAAGGCAAACACAATCAAGACATAGGTATTACTTTACTAAAGGGGAAACAGTTGTTTACTTTGAATAATGGAAGTCAGCAGAGCTTTACTTGATTTCCTTGCAATCATGTTACATAGTTACATAGTATTTGAGGTTGAATAAAG
>NW_017320353.1:0-404 GCF_000935625.1 Nanorana parkeri
TAACGCTCTTGGTACTGAAAATTAACCCCCCGAGCATCACATGGTTAAGCATCACATCCCTAGCTAGAAAACAAAAATTATGCTTTGACCTCTTACATTTGGAAGAAGATTGTCATCTGTTTGGACCAATATCAAAGGATTGTAGTTTAAATACAGCAGTGGTACCTCGGTTCACGAACTTAATTTGTTCCACCATTCTGGTCAGAAACCGAATTGGTCGTGAACCAAATCAAATTTCCTCATAAGTTTCAATGTAAATTAGGTTAATCCATTCTGAACCATATGTGTTTTCATTACCGCTCTGCACATTCTGGTTACCTTCATTTCCGCTCTGCACTTTCTTTTTACCACCATGCATGCACCGCACTTTCTTTGGAGCCATGCTGGATTGAATAATACTGTAC
>NW_017320354.1:0-404 GCF_000935625.1 Nanorana parkeri
GAGCATGTAGGCCCCTTAAAAGATAACTCAGAGTTGGTAACAAAGAGAAGGCAAATCTATTCACAAAAGACAGAAGTTGTCAAACAAACTTACTTTCTTTTTATGAGGAAGTGAGTAATAAATTGGACAGAGGAATGGCTGTGAATATCATATACTTGGACTTTGCAAAAGCATTTGACACAGTTGACCTCCCTCGCGGTATTCCCGAGTCTGGCTCGGGGTTAATTTTCAGTACCAAGAGCGGTAACCCCGAGCCAGACTCAGGAATGCACAGAAAAGTGTAACTTACCTTGTCCCTGCGAGCCCGTAGTGTCCTCTGCTGTACGCAGCCGGCCGATGCCGGCATCTGACCTTTAGTTTCGTTTTTCGGGCGTCACAGCCGGCGAGAAATTCAAAAGTGAAAA
>NW_017320355.1:0-404 GCF_000935625.1 Nanorana parkeri
AAACAATCATAAGTGTTAGCTTGATATTTGTCTCTCCTGTTTGGAATCTCAATATAGCCCTCAGGTGACCGCCATTAAGACATGTCCATTAGAGGGAACATGGCACACTAGTAGATTTTCCTCATCTAAGGCTGCCCAAGCCCGTGCTCGGATCAAGGGTCTGGTAGGATTTTTTGGGGGGACCCCATATTCTTTTTTCCCCTTTCTTGTAGTGGGGTTCCCCCTTAAAATTCCTACCAGACCTAAAGGGCCTGGTATGAATTTTGGGGTTGCTATTGTTTTATCACACATGGACGTTAATAGGCGGCAGAGAGGCGTTAAAAACTCTTCTCCAGCGCCCGGTTTTGCCGCACGTGTGAAAGTGTCCTTAGTACCGCAAGTTAGAAGTGCTAACCACTATGCCA
>NW_017320356.1:0-404 GCF_000935625.1 Nanorana parkeri
CATGTGCAAAGACGTCATGGTGGGGTGACACCTGGCCTCAAAACGCCCTTGTCAGCATGTTGTATTGGAAGTGGACTACTCCTGGGCAGAGGAAGAAGGTTAAAGAGGAAGAAGATGAGGAAGATCTAGAATCTCCACCCCAAGCTGTAAAAGGCCAGAAGCTTCCAACAAGGCAGGACAGGCAAAAAAGAAGAAAATGGAAAAAGATGAAGAGGAAAGTTCTGAAGAGGTATACAGTCCTGAGAAAACGGGCAAGGATGAAAACCCTCCCAGGAATGTGTGAAGTGCTAACAGTTTGTGTATTGTCTCCCGTGTGTATTTAATTGCCAGACCCATCACCATTCTATGCCTCCAGATGTCTGTCCACAGGGCCGGCCTTAGGGGTGTGCGAGCCGTGCGGCCGC
>NW_017320357.1:0-404 GCF_000935625.1 Nanorana parkeri
ACAGGGAGCTACAATCCCCAGCCTTCAGGGCCGTCACAAGGCGGTGCAGCCCGCTCCCGTGGGCCACCATTGGAGGCGGTGAGACCAAAATGACTGACAGTCATTTTGTTTTCCGTCCGTCCCCCCCCTCTAAAAAGTTGCCCACTCGGGCATGGACCAAGGGCTCGACAGTGTCAGGAGACAGTAGGGCAGCCAATGCAATACCTCATACCGCCGGGTGAACGTCCCATCCTCTCTCAGCCGGCGTCCATCACCAATCAGATGTCCGCAAATGCGCGATGACAACACAGTGGGGGGGTCACCCGGTCTACAGAGCAGGTGAAACCTGACCTTGGGATGCCCCTGTCAGCATGCCCTTATTGTCCCTGTACACCCCTATGGTGGGGGACATTAGAGTGTTAGCT
>NW_017320358.1:0-404 GCF_000935625.1 Nanorana parkeri
CTTATAGATCCCTATACAAAAATCTCTATCTGCACCAAAAGATTGGAAGGATATGGTGAAATCTTCAATATAACATACCGACAAATGTCAGTGGGGTTGACTTGCTAAAGGTCAGCAGCATGTTCACTTTGCAAAGGAGTTTTCCCTTAGCTTGTGGTGAATTTCACTTTGCATAGATCACAATCAAAGGGAAAAACAGTATTTTTGCTTGCACATGATTGGATAAAGGAACTCAGCAGAGCGTTACGTCATTCACTAAGCTAATAGAAAATTCCCCTGCAAAGTAAAGTAAATTAACCCCAGTATATCAATGTATACTACTAGGATGCAATAATTATAAGATTTACACACCTTAAAGTTATTAAGTTAAAGGAGAACTACGGGGTTAAGGCTTTTCCCCATAG
>NW_017320359.1:0-404 GCF_000935625.1 Nanorana parkeri
ATGATTTGAGGATCTACAGCTGAGTGATACACAAATAGGTTACAGTATTGTTAATAGTTAATGTAACTTGAATGCATTTTTAAGATTTAACTCTTGAGTTAGGTGTCAATTAAGGGCTATTTTTTGAGGTTCAATAGATTTTAAGTGGCATCTTAGTAAACCTCCTTTCATCCTTTCTGGACCTGTTCTTGTACTAGAAAATGGCCCCTCAGTTGCCACTTTATTTATAAAAAAAAGTAATAAGCAAAATTGAGTTTCTACTTAGGCCGAATCACATGGGCTAGGAATGACATTTACCATATACAGTAGTATACGGAATCCTGTTGCCGTGTTAACAAGGAAGAAACATTTTAATTTTTTGTCAGTTTTAGAAAATCACAGCTGATTGCAAACAGCAAATGTTA
>NW_017320360.1:0-404 GCF_000935625.1 Nanorana parkeri
GCTCCTGTGTGATAGCAATAAAGTTAAGTGAAAAAAAATTACAAATAAAATTGAAATAAAAAAAAACAAAAATTGATAAATTATAAGATAAATAAAAATTAAGTAAATGTAAAAAATAATAATTCAAATTAAAAAATAAAAAGATGTAAAAAAGTAAAAAATAATAAGATGAAAAAAATTACAAAAAAGGGTAAAAAATAATAAGATAAAAAAATTATGAAAATTAAAAAGTAAAAGATAAAAAGATACATACAAATTTTAAAAAGCAAAAAATAAATACAAATTAAAATATAAAAAAGTAATAAAAAAGTTTTAAAAAAACCAAAACCTAACCCTGCCACCCCCTCCACAGGTGGTTCATTAAGGAACCTAGCATTGGGGCAGCAGAGAGAGTAAATCCGGCC
>NW_017320361.1:0-404 GCF_000935625.1 Nanorana parkeri
CTGCCTACCCATTAGCCAGATCACCCATATTCACATCACTTTACTACTGTTGGATGAGCAACACCAAATGGGTCCAGTGCTTTCTTTCCACACTTCCAAATATATGTACCAGGGGTGGGGGCCTAATACGAGACAATCTGCCTTCCGCATATAATACCATTGTAACAACTCTACCATAGAAATTTGATAACAATCCACACCCTTCAGCCTCGTAACTTAAGCAAATAACACCTACCCAGACTCCTAACCCCAAGGATGGGATTATGTATTGCAAAACAGGGTGGTTCCACGATTTAGAGACCTCCCATCTCATTCTTGGACAATTGACATCTACACATTCCATATTATAAATGTTGATATTATTTTGGCTTCTCGCTGGAATTAGTGCTTGCTGCTTAGTAAGA
>NW_017320362.1:0-404 GCF_000935625.1 Nanorana parkeri
TAAGCAGGTGTATTTTAATTTTATTCTGTGTAATAATTTTAAGCTGAAAACAGAGAACTATTGTATTAATTACCTCTGTATGTGAAGTTTAGCTTGTGCTCAGCGATGAGGTAATACCTTGTCTCTCAGCAATCCAACACACAGCAGAATAGAAGATTTACAGGTT
The DNA here is from genome assembly GCF_000935625.1 of Nanorana parkeri. Lineage (NCBI taxonomy): Eukaryota > Metazoa > Chordata > Amphibia > Anura > Dicroglossidae > Nanorana > Nanorana parkeri. The sequence continues at coordinate 167 of NW_017320362.1, forward strand.
AGCCACCACTGTCTGTAAAATAGTCCCAAAAAATGGGAGTTGGACCTTATTCTTGCTTCCCATTGGTGGAAAAAGGAGGGCTGTGTTCCCTATCTAGAACATCCTTCCTATTGCTTTTTGCAACATGTTGAACTGATTTTGAAGGCATCTCTATTAACTGTTAGAGGAATCTCATCTCCAATGAAAACATGAGCTCTGTATCTAATTTGGTTGATGTGTAAGCGTGTACGTGACAAAA
>NW_017320363.1:0-278 GCF_000935625.1 Nanorana parkeri
AGTTAACCTCTCTTCTTCAGGTCAGAAGCAATACTTCTGACACATTATTATTAGGGCTGTGAAAATTAACGATTAATTTCTCTCTTAATCGTTAATTTTTTTGATCGATTAAAATTTTTTTTAAACTTTATGCACGAGCGACAGCCAAGGCATTGCCCTATACACATACAGCACAGCAATGAAGTAATAAAATGAACTAGGATCACACTAATCCAGCACGTTATTATTCTGAGTTGCCCCACTCAAGCGGAGGCCATATTCAGTTGGCCACGTGAGAT
>NW_017320364.1:0-404 GCF_000935625.1 Nanorana parkeri
CCCCCATACATGTCCCCCAGGGCAGTACCCGGACCCCCTTATATGGCCAATAACTTGCGTATAAGCCCTCAAAATGGGGACATTTGACTTTTTATTGAGTTCAAGTTTGAATTCAAATCAAACTCAGGTGTGTTCGGCCCGTCACTAATGGGAAACCCAAAATGTTACAGTTGTCACTAGAACAGGAAGAGAAGGGAATTCTTCCAATGGGGACGCCTGTTCTGGTGACCACTCCTCTCACGTTCTATGACCCAATGGGACAAAAAACTGACCCGGATTCTGCCAACTCGCTGCATAAAAGTCTTGTCCTGAGAAATGTCTGTCGGGGTTCAAAGGTCGCGATGTTGAGTCACCCGGAAGAGGACTGATATATACATTGTATGCTCCTCCCCCTGCGTCACTGA
>NW_017320365.1:0-404 GCF_000935625.1 Nanorana parkeri
ATTGTAGTCTAGGTGAAGTTAACGTCTCCTAAGTTCTTTGGCTCTACATGTAACTATGATCGGGCTGCTGGAAAAATGTAATGGAGTCAGACTCCAGCCAGGAATATTATTTTGGCTTTGGACAGAGCGGGGGAAAGGATAGAACTCTGTTTATATAGTTGCCTGTGTCTGCCTGTGTCCCCACCATGTCTTTCCTAGTCCTGGACTGGTGACCGGTGTCACAGGAAGAGACAGGAAGCCCAATATATTCATTCCTTCTCTCTCACAGTGCAGGCCTATGGGTCAGGACTGACTGACCTGTGCAAGTCTCCGGCCAAGATGTTTTTTTTTCTTTTTAAAGTTTTGGACATTGTAGCAGCACTGGAGAGTGAGAGGAAGAAGCAGCACAAGGAGCCAATCAGTTC
>NW_017320365.1:2050-2272 GCF_000935625.1 Nanorana parkeri
AGATAGTGAAGTTGGTCCAAGCAGTGAACCTGCCCGTCATTGCACAAGGGAGGATGGCCTTGGAGGAAGTTGGTGCCTGATGGGGAGGGGACATGCTGGTGCAGGCAAAGCAAAGGGGGCAGCTTCTCAGTACCTACTGCAGTCCTAATGTCATTCAATGGGATGAGCGGGGCAAAGTTGACCCATTCTGCCCAAATCCATCTCTGTCCAGGAGGCCCACCT
>NW_017320366.1:0-404 GCF_000935625.1 Nanorana parkeri
TGATGTGACTGTGGGGGGAGGGGACATTAGAGTGTAAGCACTGCGGTATATGTCAGAGCCATATAAATGTATAACAATAACAGTGTGACTGGCTCAGTGTGGTGGTGCAGGGGGGGGGGGGGGGGGACAGCTGAGGGAGAGAGCAAAGAGAGATAAAAAGCAACACATCTGCCTGAAGCAGAACCCCTGTGCCCTTCAAGACTTACCTGCACCCCGTGTTTCAGACCCCTCCTTCCTTCCCGAGTCCCAGTGTCCCTCTGTGTCCCGTGCTCCCTCCATGCACTCAAGTTGGAACACCAGGTCCCCGTGGTTGCCCCGTCCACCTGACATTGTGACATCTTGTGTCTGGGTTTCAGCTGACCTGAGACACAGCAGATACAGGACTGAAAACCCGGACTGTCTTT
>NW_017320367.1:0-404 GCF_000935625.1 Nanorana parkeri
AACCTGCTTGATCACTAATACCACCCCCCCATCACCGGTATCAACTTGCTTGATCACTAATACCCCCTATTATCACCCTGGTCAACCTGCTTGATAACTAATACCTCCCCCTTATGACCTGCTTGATCACTTTTACTCCCCCACCCCATTATCACCTGGGTCAACCTGAGACATCATTAATACCACCCACACACACTTATCATCTGGGCCAAGCTGCTTAATCACTAATACCTCCCCTCCTTATCACCTGAGTCAACCTGCTTGATCACTAAAACCCCTCTCCCTTATGACCCGGGTAAACCTGCTTGATCAATAATACCCCCTTATCACCCGGGTTAACCTGGGACATTACTTATCCCCCCTCCCCCCCTTGTCACCTGGGTGAACCTGGGACCTCACTAATA
>NW_017320368.1:0-403 GCF_000935625.1 Nanorana parkeri
AGAGGGGAGAGTGGCGTGGACACTTACACAGGGTGTGGAAAGAAGGACTTTTAAACACTCTTCAACACCTTTTTGGACAATTGTCATAATTTTACAAAGACTTTATACTTGATACACTATATTATTGATCACTTTTTGCAATTGATTCTCTTTGCTAAGTTTTTTGAGGCACTTTTTTTATGGTATATTAAGTTGGGATATAATTGACCCACTTTATTATTGATCACTTTGTGTTTGATACGTTGTCTGGAATTCTAGTTTTTCACAAGGTATTTATTACACTTAAGATTTTGTTACATTTTGTGTCTATACTATGGGATTTATGGATATATTGCACAGTTGCACTGAATAGAGACTTTGCACTTTATATTTTACTAGCTGCCATTAGGATAACTAAACTGGC
>NW_017320369.1:0-403 GCF_000935625.1 Nanorana parkeri
AACTAGGGGGAAAAGCCCTGACCCCATAGTTCTCCTTTAATGCATGCTTTTAGAAACAAGGAGCATTATTTGGATGTTCAAAACCTACGGCAAACCAAGACTGCATCATATGCACTGAACAACAGAGTACAATTTGCTAGATTTAGGATATGAGGATTATGTGCTGTAAGTGCGTTAGTAAACATGCCCTTAATTAGATGTATTACGAAGACACAATTTACCAATCACATTATGACCCTTCCATCAGTTCACTGATGTTGTAAGCTAGGGAGCAGCAGAGTGATAATGTACTTTATTGGAAGAGCCCCTGTGCTATGGAACCCCCAGGACACGCATACCCCGGTTTGAGAACCACTAGTTTAGACAGCACACATCAGCTGAAGTAAAGTGAAGACATGTTTGA
>NW_017320370.1:0-403 GCF_000935625.1 Nanorana parkeri
TCCAACTGCCCTCTCGACCTCCCGTATCGAGATTTCCGCCTACAGGGATTCCCTATTCTGCTGCTCAAGACAGGGAAGACCCAGCCCCCCCAAAAGGGAGCGAAGAGCCTCCACATCATAGGGCGCAACAGGAGCATACAGCGCACTATAATATTGTGTAAATTCCTCCATAATTGCCCCTGGGTCTGTCACCCACTCCCCCGCTGATGTCAGTATACACGGGATATTCGCTAATGGGTGATGATCCGCCACCAACAGGGCCAACCATTTGCCATGCTTGTCCCCTTGCTCAAATCTCGCCTCTGCCGCCTCTCGTAGAGAACATCCAGTCAGAGCATTAAGATGTTGTTATACAGCCCTTTGCGCCGCCCTAAGAGCTTCAAAGGAATCTTCACCAGGAGAG
>NW_017320371.1:0-403 GCF_000935625.1 Nanorana parkeri
AAAAAAAAGCTGGTTAATAGGGATATAATCATTGTTGTGGGATATTAAAAAAGAGGAACTAGGAATTAGATTACTTTGGACATAACCTCACCATTAAAGTTTAACTTTTTTTTTAGTTTAGTATAGAATGGGGAAGGATTAGACCTTCTTGTAACTGTAATGAAGTCTGATGACCCCAAACTGCGTGGGAAGAAATTGTGTTGCACAAAATGCCATACTCACATCTACAAAACTTGCAATCATCAACAAAACAATCATACTGAGCTGACACATTTCATATTACCCCCTGCTAAAATAACCAGCTTAAGAAAGATCAGCTTGAATCATGCAGATCAGGTTGGAAATTTTGCATACTTTTCAAAAGTGTAATGATTGAAAAAAGTTTCAGAAATGCTGCTTTAAA
>NW_017320372.1:0-403 GCF_000935625.1 Nanorana parkeri
AGTGAGCTGAATTGGATAATTTTTCCAAATTGGCTATTTTGTCCTAGATTCACCCAAACTCTTCACTCTTTTGTGAATAACCTTGTTATTTTTTAAAGGGAGACTCTTGTTCTACTTTCTGTTACCGCAGGATGTAAGTTGTGCTGCATCTCTGAAATCAGTATTTACCAATGCAATAAACCATAGCACTGCATCCGAGTTCACCCTTAAAGAGAACCTGTGCCCAGACTATGCACAGTATGAACATTTACCCCTGCGCTGCGCACACCATGTAGACCACGTGTGTCAAACTCAAGGCCCAGTGGCCGAATCCGGCCCATCCGGCCATTTCCTAGACTTCTACTTTCAGATCTAGGCATTACGTTATTACTAAAACCAGTGATCATGGAATGCAGAGGCAATG
>NW_017320373.1:0-403 GCF_000935625.1 Nanorana parkeri
AATGTATAATCCTGCAAATTGACCGTAGCTGTGTGATCTCTAAGCTTTGTTTTCAAATTAGAACAGACATGCATGTATTTGCAGGAGTGCATGTTGCAATGTGGCCAGGAGCACTGCAAGTGAGAGGTGCTTTTGGTTTGCACCTGTGTGTGTTCACATACACCCCAGCATTATACTGGAGTGTGCTTATGCTAGTAAATACATAAAAATACATAAAAATGCGCCATACCTGCGTGAAACCGCGACTTGATGTGTGTGTTCACTTAGTAAGACACACGCAGCACGGGCTGCATGTGTTGGGCTTAGTAAATCAACCCCTATGAGTTTCACAATCGCATACAATACACTGAGTTGTATATTATATGTTTCATACTCCTCTACTTTAAACACTTTGATTATATAT
>NW_017320374.1:0-403 GCF_000935625.1 Nanorana parkeri
AGGGAACTCATATGGAAAAATAGGCCCCCACGAATTAAACTTGAGACACTACAATACCCGAAGGGCCAAGGGGGTATGTCCCTCCCCAACCCCTGGCTCTACTACCTTCCCTCTCAAATTCAACATCTAGCTGGGTGGGCCCAGACTTCTGACTCCCCCCCTTCCTCCCAATGCCCAACTCCTGTGTACAATGTACGAAAGCGCACCCACAATCTCTTTGCTGGAGACCCCACGTCTGGCGCAGTCACCCCATACAACACCAAGGATGATTGCCAAGACTTGGGTCTTGGTAAAAACTCTATTAGGAATGTCGCAATTTACGGTATACAGCCCACTTTGGCAAAACCGGGCCCTCCCGGAGGTGCACAAACTTAAAGGTTTTGAGGCCTGGCGACAACTGGGT
>NW_017320375.1:0-403 GCF_000935625.1 Nanorana parkeri
AACCCGACCCTGTGGTGCGATCATCTCTCACAGTAACCTCATAGCAGACCCTCTCCTCTGACAATTGCTCTAAGGGCTGACCCTCCTCAGGTGCAACCAAATCATTATTTTTAACCCTTTTCTGGGTCTCGGACACAATTTCTGCTGCTGTTACAGGTCTACTCAACCCTTCCGCCAGGTGAGGGAAAACAGCCGCCACATTTGGTGTGCCCTCTCCTGCAAGTCGGGTAGCAATCCCCACTGCTTGAAACAGCAAAAATGGCGTCCGTCCCATTTTCACCAAACAGAAACTTCTGGCATTATAGCCAATATCCAATTTGCAAATTCACTCCAATATATGCCATCTGTGCTCTGCCCACAGGTCAGAGGTGGACTGGGCCGGGGGGCAGGGTGGCAATTGCCC
>NW_017320376.1:0-403 GCF_000935625.1 Nanorana parkeri
AATCAAAGCTTACTTGAAAAAAATCCCTTTTATGTATTGAGAGCTTCCTTCTGTCTGCCCGACACTTTCAACAACTTCTGGGACTCCCAGTGTGCTTTGTATCTCTTTCTCTACTGCTTGGTGTGATTCAATCTCAGTTTCTCAAGACTACATAGCCCATAATGCATTGCTATCAGCAAGCAATGATAATGTTACATTGTTCAAACATGATGTTGTAGTTCAGAAGGCAGGCTCTATGAGAGTTGTGACATAATCAAGTGTAAATCACAGGGGTGAATGCAATTGTGCCAGTGCATTGAGAAAGTGGGCATCTTCAATAAGTATGTGTACAAACATCTATGGTTATTAGGAGGGGGATTGACCTTAAAGGAGAATTATGAGGCAAATGATTTTCACTCAGCCT
>NW_017320377.1:0-403 GCF_000935625.1 Nanorana parkeri
TGACAGAGCCCCCCACCAAGGAGCGGCCTCCGGACGCGACCTGGGGAGGGCCTCTCGGGATGGGCCCGATGGAACGCTCACACCTTGGCATCCGCATGGACGTTCCCCGAGGGCTCCCAGGAACGCTCCTCGGGACCGTACCCCTTCCAGTGGACGAGATACTCGAGACCTCCACGCCGGCGGCGGGAGTCCACAATCTCCTGGACCTCGTAGGTGGGATGAGGTGGAACAGGCGCGCGGCCCAGGAACGGGTTGGCATGATGCGGCTTCAGCAGGGATACGTGGAACACCGGGTGTATGCCCAGGGATGCGGGCAACTGCAGCTTCGCAGCAACCTCATTGATCATGCCTTCAATGATGATGGGACCGAGATAGCGCGGACCCAACTTCCTGGAGGGACAGG
>NW_017320378.1:0-403 GCF_000935625.1 Nanorana parkeri
CTCCACCACTGTCCTAAAATCATCAGTCTGTATTGTTTTAACAAATCTGTCACATGACACTAACAACAGAGTATCGGTAATTGGTATCGGCTAGTACATGAGGAGAAGTATCGGCACTCGTACTTGGTATCGGTGCTTCCCTAGTATAAGCCGTGATCCCTGCTGGCCGGATGTAACCTCCCATAGCTCAGATACATCGCCCAGGTACATCACCCAATCCACCTGTACAGGAGAGACACCCGCCTCCTTTTACCACCTATGAATAAAGGGAGGGGCAATCACTTAGGGAGGGGCAATCACTTATTTGTAAATGAAAGATAGGAACTTGCGTGACAAAGATATGACCTTACGACGGCCAACTGAAAGATGGAGGCCCTGGGCCTGTGGGTCAGCCCTCATATTG
>NW_017320379.1:0-403 GCF_000935625.1 Nanorana parkeri
CCCAGTGTCCTGCCTCAGCCCCCCCCGTACAACGCTGCCCCACCGTAAATGACCTTCCGTACCCCGCTTTAAGCACTGCCCTGGAAGCCCGGTAATAAATTGCCCCATTGAGGTTGTTTCTTCGTATAAGTCTGTACGGCGGCCATTGTTGGCCTCCCTCTGAAAAGTCGCGTTGCCTGGCTGGCTGATACTTGGAATCACCAACCCGGAACAAGCATTCAGTACAGGAAGTCCACATGGGGGGGGAGTCATTTGTATCCGCGCCGCTGCGTACGTCCCAACGGAGTCCTCGGAGTCACGTGTCACCTCTACGATGAAGAATTCATAGTTCTAAAGTCGCAACAATGTATCATTTCCTCTGGTCGCTATGGTAACAGACACATTGTATCCAATTCCTCATCGC
>NW_017320380.1:0-403 GCF_000935625.1 Nanorana parkeri
CTACTACCCCCCAGTAGGTTTGTGACCACCACTAGCTCCAACCTTGCTTGGAATAGACGGTGATCCGTTTGGCTGGTTGTCCAGCCCCGTGTAGATTTTGATCCTCCTTATACGACCCTTCCCCCAAAGATACAACTCCTACTTACCTCCCTCCTATCCCCTCCCCGCTAGGGTACCTCCTCCCCCCTACCCACCCGCTACACAAGTTACTATTGTATCCCCTCACCTAGCCCCCACCCGCTCTTCCCCGCCTCCCCTACAACCGGAACATGGCAACCCTCAAAATCCTCTCCTCCAATGTAAAGGGCCTAAACGTCCCTGAAAAAAGGAGAATGATCCTAGATGAACTTCACCACCAGAGGGCAGACGTTGCATTCCTTCAGGAGACGCACTTCCAACTGGA
>NW_017320381.1:0-403 GCF_000935625.1 Nanorana parkeri
TTATGTGTTATGTGTGTTTTACTCCAATTTCTCCCCTAATCTCCACTCCTTGTGTGTTTTTTGTGGGTATTTTTTTTCACTAAGATATTAAGTTGTTATTTAAATTTAATCTAATTCTTAATAGTGATCCTCTCCTCCCCCCCTCCCTCCTCAAGTCCAAACACTATCCCATTCCCATCCCCTGTTTCCTATAGACTGACAAAGATTTCCCATTTTACTCATCCATTCCCTAGCTGCCTCGCTCCTCTCCCCTCCCTCCCTACTTGGGCTCCGCTAGAGGACATTTATATTATCTCAACATGTTTTATCCATACTGTGATTTACCTTCCATTTTACTTCTCTATATTTCTATCACTTTAATCTATCTCGCTGCCCCTTCTTCCTTGTATTTCTTTTTAACACA
>NW_017320382.1:0-403 GCF_000935625.1 Nanorana parkeri
CAATTTGCACTTTATTACTTGTAACAATAATGTGTACATAAAAGATGTAACTGAAGAACAGAAATTAGTTCAGCAAATGCTGGAAAGACATTGACCAGGAAATAGCTCTGATCTAGGATATCACAAGCAGCTAAATAGCGATACAGCAGAAGGGAAAACATTCTCGGTTAAAAACCAAGAAAGACAATACAATATATACAAACGTGGGCCACATGGCTCCTTTATGGAGCCCACCTACCCCTCCCCCGGTTCAATTTTAAGCACCCTGCAAACCACTGTCCTTCTCTTCTCCAAGATTAGATCGCTCATCCCCTTCTTTATACCATCACTTTAACACCCCCCCTACTCACAACCCCATATACATTATTATTATAATACAGGATTTATATAGCGCCAACCGTTT
>NW_017320383.1:0-403 GCF_000935625.1 Nanorana parkeri
CTAATCAATGTGCTGCTCTTTCATTGTCCAATCAGTGGCTGGGGTGGGAAAGTGACACCACTGTATTTCTTAAATCCAACAGAGAAAGTTGTGTCATCATCCAAGTTGTGCTGTCTGGCAAAGATGTATAAATTACCAAGGTGGCTGGACAGATCTACTAATCCTTAGGCAAATAGGACACGTCACATGTGTGTATTCCTGTGTAGTTAGCTGCTTGCCTGGAGACTATTTGTAATTATTCCTCTCTGGCACGGGGCATTTATACTTCCCTTTTCTCCCTTGGCCTTCTATCTTGGGCTGCCCACCATCTCCCTCCCACATCGAGGTTTGCTCACGGGTCTTAGTATCAAACATCAGCCAACATAACAAAGGGCACATTGAGGCTGGGAGAATAGAGGCTATA
>NW_017320384.1:0-403 GCF_000935625.1 Nanorana parkeri
TATGTTATAAAAGGTCACATACCAAACTTGATTTAAATCCCAACTAGAAAGAAATATAACTACAATCTATTTGTATTATACATAAGTATGAAAAGATATATAGTAAAATATAAAGAGAGGTTACATACAGAATTGGGATACTTCTAGAAAATAATTCTAAGAATATGGTTTGATGACTAAGTATTGCTTGGAATTATTATTACTAAATTATTTCTGCAGTCAAATGGCATAACTAGGTGTGGTGTGATAGCTGTAACCAATTAAACTTAAACTGGAGTGGTAGCTGGTATATAAAAAAAGGGTTAGCAGCTGTACCAGTACATAAAAATGAGACAGGCTGCCAATACAAATACATCTAAATTCTAAGCATACAACTAAATGCACAGATATAAAATACATATAT
>NW_017320385.1:0-403 GCF_000935625.1 Nanorana parkeri
AAATTTATAACCTTTGTCATCATCATCATTGACTGAGGGGTCTGTTTATAAACAATTCACAGAGCCATTCCCCCTACGGATCTTTCTGAAGGTTTTTTTTGTGTGAATAGGCGCAAAAACAAATATTATTATCATTATTATTATGCAGGATTTATAGAGCGCCAACAGTTTGCGCAGCACTGTACAATATAAGGAAGACATTACAATCACAATACAATTCAAGATGGTAAGGAGGGCCCTGCCCCTGAGGGCTTACAATCTAAGAGGGAGGGGTCAGTGATACATGAGGAGGGAGCTGTGTGGGGATGAATTGTTTGAGAACGTGATGGTTGAGCGGTCAGGTTGAGGTGGGATCAGCCTCTATGAAGAGATGAGTCTTAAGGGATCACCTAAAGGCAGTCAG
>NW_017320386.1:0-403 GCF_000935625.1 Nanorana parkeri
TTCTGGTGCAATGTTAATTATTGGTTTCCTATATTTCCCCTAAAACACCCACACATTGTCTCTGTCCAGCACAATAATGTATTTTAATTTACTGGGTGCAGACTGAGGACTCCCGGCCAAACATATTTGTAATATCTCAGTAGGCAAAACTACACATATTAAGTAAAACATCAGGTACAATGTCCACCAAATCCGCACAAACAGGGAACACATGAGTATAGTAGTAACTAAGTAAGAATTTAATAACGTAGTGTAAAGTCAGTGTGGTTTGATATCATATAATGTGCAATATCTCCTAAACTAAATGGCACAAACGTTTGTTTTTGCAGGACAAACGATTGGTGTGTTTTAGGGATGCATCAATACCGATACTAGTATCGGTATCGGTGCCGAGTATTTGGGC
>NW_017320387.1:0-403 GCF_000935625.1 Nanorana parkeri
CACTTACAGAAGTTGGTGCCAAATCCCAATTTTTTTAGCACGGTCTGCAGATAGTGCCAGTCTACAGAGCCGAAAGCCTTTCCGAGGTCCAAGGAGACTATGGCTCTAGTACCGGGATTATCGTGAATTATTTGGGTGTGTGTATACACACGTCTTAGGTTAATGTCAGTAGACTTATGTGGAATAAATCCGGTCTGGTCTGGGGAGACTACACTAGCAATGACGCGTGACAGTCTGGTGGCCAGAATCTTCGTCAGTATTTTAAAATCCATGTTAAGGAGCGAGATTGGTCTATATGAGGAACATAACACCAGGTCCTTATGAGGTTTGGCTATAAGGACCAGGTGGGCATCGTACATAGCTTGGGGCAAGTGTCCCGTGCGTAAGCAATTATCATAGAGAC
>NW_017320388.1:0-403 GCF_000935625.1 Nanorana parkeri
GAGCGGCCTTCACGGAGTTCATGTGGACCCGTAAACCGCCTGGGTTGAGCTACGATATCCTGCGGAGACCAAAGCATCTAGCGGGGATGTCCCTCCCGGATATGTATCAATACTATATAGCCGCGCATCTAGCCCGCATAATTGACTGGAACCACAAATCTCCCTCTAAACTTTGGATTAACATAGAACAATCCTTAATCGATGTACCGTTGGCCAACCTCCCTTGGAGTACTGGGCCATTAGCCCCTGAAATACGTTCACATCCCACCATCGGACCTACATTAAAATTAGCAAGTAGGATCTTTGCCAAGGGCTCCATTTCCTCTATTCCATCACCTCTTTTTCCCATTCTTGAAAAACATTTTTTTATTTTCAGCATAAAAAATAAGTACAGCAGGAAAAC
>NW_017320389.1:0-403 GCF_000935625.1 Nanorana parkeri
ATTGTGGGATGTGCCGCGGTCGAACAGACCGCGGACATCTCATAATGTTCGGTGTTCGCCGAACGCTCGAGCATGCAATGTTCGAGTCGAACCTATGTTCGACTCGAACGTTCAGCCCATCCTTAATTGAGATGAGACATGTAGAAAATGGATTGAGATATGAAGATATGGAGTTAGATAGAGTTAGATAGAGTTAGATTCTACCTAAAGATAGTGATGAGAAATATAGAAAACGGACTGAGAAATGATCATATGGAGTAGGAGTTAGATAGAGTTAGATAGAGTTAGATAGAGTTAGATTCTACCTAGATATAGTGCTAGAGAGAAATAGAGAGAGATATAGATTGAAAGAGAGAAAAATGGACTTGGAGCTTAAGATAGGGAAATATAAAGATTGAGATGA
>NW_017320390.1:0-403 GCF_000935625.1 Nanorana parkeri
AAGAAGGGGGACAAACCTCCATTTGAGCAGGAGCCTAATCAACTGAAGTTGTTCACATGTCTCATTCCATGGTAAACCCCGAAAATAGGAGGACTATTCCTTATTTCAGGAAAGTAGGCAGAGCCATGCAAATCATGCTCCAAATCCAGAACCGCCGGTGTATAGTGCAAATATAACTGAATATGGGTCTAACGTGAAACATTGTCAGAAAAGTAAACTTGGCCTTTAAAGAAAGAGATATATTACCTTAACATAGTGTATTCTTTTATCCAACCAGCAGGGGGAGCTCTAGTCTCCTTTTCATATCATTAGCATTAGCGTATTTACACTTTCGCAGCCAAATTGGGATAACACCTGTTTTATATATGTCAGATGTTCTCAGTCACATTTAATACGCTAAAAA
>NW_017320391.1:0-403 GCF_000935625.1 Nanorana parkeri
TAGGCATATAGTGCAGATACCATGGGACTGTAGAACTCTGGTAGCCATACTAGAAGGCCTCATACATACTGAAATTGTTTAATATTAGCGGCTTATTAAAATACTTGCTAAACCTCATGCTCTTCAGACTAATCAACTTACTTCAAACCATTAATACATCTATCAGCTCCAGCCTAAACTGCTGAACACAGATCTTAATGGAAGTGGGGGCAGTTACTTTGCAGCAATCACTCCAATTAAAGTAGGCCTATACTCAAGTGGTTAACAAAGGCATGACGAGTACTAGAAAAATCACAAATTCTTATCTTACCTGGACAAAATGTTGCTCCAGGCTCAAAGATAACCAAAAGCCTATTCATTTGGTCATATAATCTTGGCTAAGAGGGGACAATCAGATACTCTA
>NW_017320392.1:0-403 GCF_000935625.1 Nanorana parkeri
TCCGCCTCTTCCGTCTTGGGGGCCACTCGACAAATTTTTTTTTCTCTTGGGGGCCGCTTGCCACATTTCATACTTTACAATAAAATGTAACTATATCCAGTTTAAGTACTACAGACACCAATATACACACAATAAGGTTCTATTTATATCTGTAGGTTTAGGTGCGATTAGGGATTCCTGCATCAGAAACGTGCGTTTTACTGCAGCAGAAATCCCTAATCTGGTGTTTACAAGTGACAGCGGTCACCTATTCAAGTTAATGATCAGGTGACAGCAGCTCCATGCAGTGGCGTAACAACCGGGGGGCAGCAGGGGCGCGGGCCCCGGGCAAAAAGTGAAGGGGGGGCGCCGGTCGAAAATGTCACTTTCGGCTAAATGCCGAAAGTGAAATTTTCCTGCTGTT
>NW_017320393.1:0-403 GCF_000935625.1 Nanorana parkeri
TACAGACAGCAGTAAAAACCGCACAGTGACCCAGAAGAAGAAGCGGGCACCCTTCGCCTGCACGTCTAAGGGCCGGTGCACTCCTAGGCGGTTTATCACGCAAAACACAGACATTGAAGTCAGTGGAGGCTGTTCCCACCTTTGCGGTTTGTCACGCGACCAAAATCGCCTTGGGCACCAGCTGCTTGCTGCTACTGGCTGCTCTGCTGTCCTCTGCAGAACGCTCCCCCCGCCCCAGCATCAGGCATCAAGTGTGGTACCCCATTGCTTGGCCACATTTTTTTAAAATAAAGGAAGGGGGAGGGGCGGAGATATGCTTTTAAAAAAATTGAAAAGCTGCCATTCCTAGGTCTAAGTGCCCCTTATTAGGTCTGGGGAAGTGAAGTTAACCTCTTTACATTCA
>NW_017320394.1:0-403 GCF_000935625.1 Nanorana parkeri
CCATGGTCCTGCCATCATACACTATTGTCAAATAATGTAATTCACCCACAACTACCTGGTTACACTGACAAAACATGTAACATCGGACTGCATGCAATGTATGTGCGTTTCTGCAGAACATGGAATTCCTGTGATGCCAGTGTATGAGGGGGCTTGCAGTGATATTCCTTGGAATGTGCCACCCAAATGCCACTCGCACTCCCAATGCACGTGACCACAGGACCATGCATTCTATGACATCTACAAATGGAGTGCATGCACGACATTGTTGAAATGCAAAACTACGCATGGTAATGTGGGAAATTGAAGTGTTGCCAAGGAATGCATCTAGGGTGCCATTGACATAAATGCTACCACATGGAACTTATTGCACTATAAGGCACTCCTGGTGATTCCCCTGATC
>NW_017320395.1:0-402 GCF_000935625.1 Nanorana parkeri
CAAGGTCAGAGCGTTGTCACCCTATAACAGGAAGTGTCTGAGGGAGACACACGGAGAGGATCTTCCAGGGAGATGTGACGTCTCTTCCTCCCGGATCAATGAAGTCCAAATATTGATCCTGAACCCGCCCTGGTCATGTGACTCTCCACCCCGCACACTCTATATCGGGATCCGGGATGTTGTCACCTCTCCGGATCCTGAGGAGATATGAATCTAATGCCGCCCATTCCTGTCCCCGCCTCTCATATCTCTTCTCATTGTGTCCGCCGTCACCCTCCATGGAGCCGCCCACACTCCATGTTGTCTCCTCTGATCAGCCTGAAGGTGACATTGCTCATTCTTCAGCCTCTCAGATTACAGCCGCCGCCGTCTCTGCTCCGCGTCCATTGTCACCGCCTATAA
>NW_017320396.1:0-402 GCF_000935625.1 Nanorana parkeri
TAATCCCAGATGCTACTATAGGGTGGTTCTATTTCTATTTTAGAACCCTCCTCGTTCTAGTTTGTTCCTAGGTTTAGCACCTTCGTTGTGAGCGTCCAAGTGTTTCCTCCACATTAGGATCTACCCCCATCCACACGTTCAGAGGATTTGTTTAGTTGTTTTTCCAATTTGTCTCTATTTTTTGTATTTTTAGTTATTTTTGTTTTTATTTCCTTTAGATGTTTTCAGTTCTTTAAAAAAGGTTTGTAGCTTATTATTATTATTTCAGTGAGACCCGGGGGCTTGTTCGCTTTTAGGTTAAAGATCCATTTTGTTTCTAATTGTAGAAGCTTTTGATCCATATCCCCTCCTCGTTCATGTTGATGTAGGTGATCCAGGATGTAGAAGCTCAGATAGCTGATA
>NW_017320397.1:0-402 GCF_000935625.1 Nanorana parkeri
TAAGTTTAGCATATAATTTGATATCCGTGTTAATGAGGGATTAACCTGGCCTGTAATTTTCAGTATGAGCCGACTCCTTACCTGGCTTGGGTAACGTAACAATAACAGATCGTAACATTTCTGGAGGGAAAAAGGAGGAGGACGCAGCAGAGTTGAAGATCGATTGTAAGTGAGGGAGCAGTATCTCCTGATAGGACTTGTAGTACTCACTGGAAAAACCATCTACCCCTGGGGATTTATTCAGCGGTAATTTAGTGATCGTTTGCTTTATCTCTTCTATTGAAAATGGGGCATTCAAACCATGCAGGACCTCCGGCTCTAGTTTAGGAAGGTTTAAAGATTGTAAGAATCTCTCAATTAGGGTTAGGGTATCAAACTGCTGCGTCCTTCTCCCTTTCTCCC
>NW_017320398.1:0-402 GCF_000935625.1 Nanorana parkeri
ACTATAGGGAAAAACACTTACCCCATAGTTCTCCTTTAAAGTGCATCTGTGCCCAGACTAAGGGCATTCAAGTATTTACATCATCAAGTTCTTAACAAGCAATAATAGAGCTTTAAAAACATACCTGATCTTTTTAGCTGCAGGCAAAGTAGAGTAAATTAATCTCAAAGATCACAACAGAGACTCTGACTTTGGGTTGTAGTCAGTTTCCAATACTTTATATCTCCTACTGTGCTAGAAGGCTTGCAGGCTGCCAAGATTCTGCTTTCATTGTGATTTCTGTGCCCCTATTGTGAACTTTGAAGATTCATTTCTCCACATTGAGTGCAGCTTTAGATGTGAATGAGATTTTGCTTTTAAGTTCCTTTACTGCTTGTTCAGAATATATTAATACTTTAATGT
>NW_017320399.1:0-402 GCF_000935625.1 Nanorana parkeri
TGTATCTGGTCCAGTGTCTTCTATATCCTGTCAAATAAAAAATTTCTGTAGAAAGAAGAAGAAAAAAAAAGTTCTTGCTCGTTGCTGGTCTGTCACCATCTCCAGCAACAGTGCTGCCATCTAGGGGAACCATCTAGGGCAGGGGTGGCAAACACAAGGCCCGCGGGCTGACTCAGGCCCGCCGGACCTTGTAATGTGGCCCGCACAGCAGCCAGGAACGGTCCGCTATGCCGACTCTGTGCAGAGACCGACTCGGTGCAGAGCAGTGTCTACTGTGTGGTAGCGAGCAGAGCCGGCACTACCACACAGTAGACACTAGAGGGCGCTGGTGGGGGAGGCCAGAGAAACACCTCCTACTCTGTACTCTGTGCTCTTTCCGAAGCTTGCTGGTGCTGTTCCTGC
>NW_017320400.1:0-402 GCF_000935625.1 Nanorana parkeri
TCAGGAAGCTAGGTGGGGAGTCATTATATGCTGCCCGGCTTCCCCATTGGCTGCGGAGACAGCTCCATGCTCCCTTTTTTTTTGCAGATCTACCTGTGCTGCCTGGTTGTGCCCTCCCCCTCTGTGCCTGCCGGATCTACGCGACAGGCATTGGGGAGGAGATCGCAGCACGAGACACACACACACACCCGGCCGGTCACTTCACAGGCTACTGACTACGGATGGCCGGCCTGTCTCCCCACCGGCGCTGCTGCAGCTCTTTTTTGGTCTGCCACTGAGGCGAAGGGGATAGCTGCTGTGGGCCCCTGTAAATTATGGGGCTCTTGGCAGCTGCAGCCCTGGCCACTGTGCAGTCTAACACAAAGGAAATGAAGGAGGCAGAGGGCAGGAAGCACAGGCTTG
>NW_017320401.1:0-402 GCF_000935625.1 Nanorana parkeri
AGCTTCCTCTCCAGCAAGGAGAACAGTGAACAGCACAGTAGTGACATCACCAATCTCAGTCAGAGGCAGCAGTGACTCACATGATATCAAACTGCGGTTAAACATCTATAGGTTTTTAGGCAGAGGAGGTACACTGTTTTTTTAGAGGAGTTCAAGACAAAAGGTCTGTTTAGGCACTACAAAGGTCTTTTTGGAAGACCTTTGGCAGTCTGTTTTGGCCCAAGACAAAGGGTCTGTTCTAGCTACTACTTTAAGATGGTTTTGGACAAATTGATATGAATTTTATAAGCCAGTCTGTTTAATCCAGGAGCTAATCGGGTTTTTTAGGAATCAGCTCCATTGACAACGACTAGAGAAAACCTCAAAACTTAGGCACCAGCTGTATTTGTTAAGGAGCATTGG
>NW_017320402.1:0-402 GCF_000935625.1 Nanorana parkeri
GGGCAGTGCTGAGTGGAAGGGGCAGTGCTGAGTGGAAGGGGTTGCTCTCAGTGGAGAAGGATCAGTCAGTGAAGTGGAGGACTCGGCATGACACGAAGGTGAGTCAGTGCTGGAAATGTATTCGGTGATGAGAGAAACTTTGTAACTTGTAGAATGTGCCGAGGAATGTTTCACTTTACTTACATGTCAGTGTGCTATGTGTGTAAGGGTATCATGGTGTCAGTGTATATTGGGACCTCACATACTACAGGCGGACGGTGTCAGTGTATATTGGGACCTCACATACTACAGGTGGACGGTGTCAGTGTATATTGGGACCTCACATACTACAAGCGGACGGTGTCAGTGTATATTGGAACCGCACATACTACAGGTGGACAGTGTCAGTGTATATTGGAACCT
>NW_017320403.1:0-402 GCF_000935625.1 Nanorana parkeri
ATCAGTGCCCCCCTTGCACCAGTCCAGAATCCTAGACATATTGTAGTATTTAGGGGGGTCGGGGAACCCGATGCCACCGCAATACTTCGGTCTCGACATGAGAAAATGACTCAATCTATGGTATTTCTGTGCCCAGAGGAATTTTCCAAATTCCCCTCTAAGCGCTTTTAAGAAGCAGGCTGGAATGCGGATCTGTAAAGTTTGCAACAGATATAGGAGTCTCGGGCGGATATTCATTTTGAGAATATTGTTACGACAGAACCACGTGAAGGCATCCGACGACCACCGCTGCAGGTCCTGTCTAACTTTTGCAAGGAAAGGGGGAAAATTGGCTCCCTGACAATAGAGGAATGTCTACACCACCCTAAGGACATCATACAATGAGAATGATATAGTATTACA
>NW_017320404.1:0-402 GCF_000935625.1 Nanorana parkeri
TGAGCACCGGAAGTGAGGTAGTTGGAGATCTCGATAAGTTACAGCTTTCGATGGAACACTGGCCCTGTCAGCAGCGTCCCGCTGTAGCCATGGTGATCAGTGTCGCAGCCGGATCCACACCCCGTTGGGTGTGTGCAGCCAGCCACTGTACGGTTACCACAGCAACCGTTACCACTCTCTCCTTATTGTTGATCGGCACCCCTGGACGGACAGCTGTTCCTGTCAAAGTGTCCCTATGCCCCAATATACACTTACTGAGGTACTGATGAATGTTCTATATAGCCATGTATGATAATTGCGCTTCTCTTATTGCACTTTGTCAATGTATCTGCCGTGCGAGTGTTTTGCTCTGATTTGAATTATGGCGGGAGTATGACGTCACCATGACGTCACAGGGCCACA
>NW_017320405.1:0-402 GCF_000935625.1 Nanorana parkeri
TATGTGACGTCTGGGACACAGTAGGGAACCGGAAGGACCTGTCCAGGAAATCTCCCTCTACTTCCTTTTCCAGCATCACGACAGGAAGCGAGAGGAAATCCCCTCTTAGGGCAGCACAGGAACACGTGTCCCCAATGGAACATTTCCCCTCAACAATTTGGATTTCCCGTCACTTCCTGTCTCAGTGACACCAGGACAAATAGAGGCAGCGATAAACGCCTGACAGGGGGTCCAACTCCCCCATACTTCATCCACCACAAACACTTTATAACCGATCTCCGGTATTGATTATTGATCTCATGATTGTGGAATCTCCGTACACACATTGCGGCAATCCCGGGACATAGAACTGTCCAAATGGCGTCACCCGGACACCGTCACCCGGACACCGTCACCCGGACA
>NW_017320406.1:0-402 GCF_000935625.1 Nanorana parkeri
CTTCAGCAGTCCAGTGAACCATTGTTGCTGTTATGTGGGAGGTTTAGAGGTGATAATCTTGCTCTGTAGTCTTTGTGCCTGGTCATGAAGACAAACTGTCCTTTTATAGAAGCCTTTCCATGGCCCACCCATGGAAGATTTCTGCTGAGTGATGCTCAACATACCCACCCCAAGCTGATTACACTATTCACTACAGAATACTTTTGAACAAAACAATAAATATAGATGTAAATGCAGCAATTAAAGCTCTTATTAGTATATATATATTTTTTTCTTTATTTTAGTACCAAATTCATTTGAAATATATCTCATGTTATTTCAATGAAAATCCTGAAAAATATTTTGTCATTTGATACAATTTGTCATTTATTGTCAGATTATCCTGAAGAAATAAAATGAAAC
>NW_017320407.1:0-402 GCF_000935625.1 Nanorana parkeri
GAAAATCAGTTGGAATAAGGAGCCTGAGAAGTTTGGTCCTGTACTGAAGTATAGTAATTTCTCCCCATTGGACTGGTAACTGCAATATCTAGTATCTTAAAGCCAGGTGCTAAATCCATAGACTGCCAGGTTTGCTTAAAGGCTGTTTGTCTGTGAAGGCTGCGAGTACTTTGTTCTCTAATTTTGGAGTCTGAAAGTTTAAAGGTGTCCTGTGCCCTATCCCTCTTTCCTGAAGTTATTCAATAACAGTTTCTGCAAGCAAAAGATCACCAGTGTGATAGTCAGTTTATTTGTGGGTCAGTAAGTACTTTTGGGGAAACAATGGAACTGAATACCCTAAATAGGCTATGAGGGACAAATTCATCTAGTGCCTTGGTTCTCAACTGGTGGGTCGTGACCCAA
>NW_017320408.1:0-402 GCF_000935625.1 Nanorana parkeri
AAGCAAGTCTTAAAGTGTATGTAAAGCCCAAACTTCTTTTTATTGTGGTCTTAGACAGAATGAGAAAAGGGTTCGATCCTATGTTATTATTCCTATGTCCCTTCTGGGGAGGTTCACCCTCTCCAGTTGTCCTGATGACCTCTGTCTTCGATACAGTAAATGATGGCAAAAAGTACAAGAAAATATACCCAATGGGACACAGATAGGGAAAAAACAGACACTAGGTTTTAACCATTCCCTCCTACTTTATCCCAAACGTATCTATCTATAGATATATATAGAGATATATAACGGAAAATTGCATACTTACCTATCGGTAATTCTCCTTTCCTGATGCCAGTACATGGCAGCATACAGTGGGTATGGCTCCGCCCCATTGTATGCTGCCATGTACGGTATCAG
>NW_017320409.1:0-402 GCF_000935625.1 Nanorana parkeri
TTTATTACTTTATTGCTGTGGTCTATGTGTATAGGGCAATGACGTGGATGGCGCTCGTGCAAAACATGTTTTGTGTGCAAACATCGTAGTTCTGAGGAAACTGGAAGTCATGCGGTCCCACAACTCGATAAGTTCGCACTTTCGATACATCACACTCTCTCTAGTCTCTACTCTGTGCTCTCTCCGGAGCTGCTGGCGTTGTTCCTGTCACCTGTCTTGGCCGAGATATTTACATATGAATGGGCCTCGGTGATTTGCATATCAATAAGCTGTGGCCCATTCATATGTAAATATTGCGGCTAATTCATATGCAAATCAATGTCGCCCCTCCCCCCCCGCTAAGGAAGAAAAAACTGCCTGGCGACTGCAAGAACAAGGTAAGTTTAAGCATGTGTATGGTGT
>NW_017320410.1:0-402 GCF_000935625.1 Nanorana parkeri
TTTGTTGACTTTATCTCTAGCGCTGTGTTTCAAGTACTCAATCAATAGAAAGTGCTAAGTAAAGAAATATAGAATAGTAAATGTAATTTGCTTGGTACAGGGCTAATGTACTGTGAATGGAAGGTGCGCAGCAAAAGTTAATTGGGAAAGAATGGTAAGAGCACAGCACAAAGGGTCAGTGTACAGCAAAGGCAAAATGGACAATAAATAGTTGTAGCGCTCACCCCCGAAGGAGCCACTAAAATAACCCGGGTATTTCTGTTCCTAAGCTAGAATTTACCACCCAAAAAGGATCCACATCACAACAACACACCTTCTGAAGTTTTGTAATAGCTTTACTAAGTAAATGGCATCTCCTAATTGACCAGCAAATGAGTGAAATACAATAACAAGAAGAAACAA
>NW_017320411.1:0-402 GCF_000935625.1 Nanorana parkeri
CAGGGCCGCCATCAGGGGGGTATGGCCGATACTCATGTAAGTGGGCCCGCCCGTGAGTCCAGTGGGTCACTAAGCCTTGCGTCCAGCGCGTCACTTATCCGTGAGTCCAGCGGGTCACTAAGCCCTGAGTCCAGCCCGTCACTTATCCGTGAGTCCAGCGGGTCTCTAAGCCCTGAGTCCAGCGCGTCACTTATCCCTGAGTCCGGCGGGTCACGAAAGCCCTGCGTCTGGCGGGTCACAAAGCCCTGCGTCCAGTGGGTTCCAAAGCCCTGTGTCCGGCGGGTCACGAAGCCCTGCGTCCGGCGGGGCACGAAGCCCTGCGCCCGGCGGGTCACGAAGCCCTGCGTCCGGCAGGTCACTCAGCCCTGCGTCCGGCGGGTCACGAAGCCCTGCGTCCGGCGG
>NW_017320412.1:0-402 GCF_000935625.1 Nanorana parkeri
ACTGTTATGGCTAAATGCTTGAAAGAATCCTGCCACAACTGCACATTATTACATCTCTATCAGAGAAACCAAGGACACATGAGATCATTTGAGACAAAGTGCAGATGCTTTCAGTAATTGGAGAGCCACTGATGTTTCTCTAAGCAGATGCTTACTATTTGTCTGAACCTGTCGAGTTATTCAAAGATTAATCTGAAGCAACAAGTGCAATCAGTCACACCAAAGTCAACTTAGTTTACATGAACCTGCATTTTGTATCATCGATTGCAGCCAAATTCAGCAAGTTTTTACAATGCTTCTGGGTAGGTCTACTATCTCTGGTCATAGGATTCTGTGCCATACCATCTCTCTGCTAAGAACTATTTAAAATGACATTAAACCCTCAGATTTTTTAACATAAAC
>NW_017320413.1:0-402 GCF_000935625.1 Nanorana parkeri
GAAGTGAAGTGAGCCTAACGCCGTTCGGCTATTCACTTCAGCCCTACGGCTAAAATCAACAAACTGTTCCCCGAATTCACTTTAGGCTAATTATTAATAAGCTTTACATTGACATCACTGGTCATTTTTTTCCCCTTCTAATATAGCTGCAAACCCGACTGATGCTGTTGTTTACATTTGAAATAAACGTATATATTATTCTATGTTGACACATCTTACAGCTTAGCAGGCTGTAAGAATAATAATTTAGGGTGTTATTCACATCCAGTGAGTAACCCAGCCGAAGGGAAGTGAGCCGAATGCAGTTAAGCTATTCACTTCAACCCTGTACAACTGAATTCAACCGTACATAGACTGGCTGCGGCTGCCTTCAGTCAGCTGAACATGCTCTGCATGTTTGGC
>NW_017320414.1:0-402 GCF_000935625.1 Nanorana parkeri
TTTTTTTTTGTCGGTAAACCTTCTTAATTTGATTTATTAAATCAGCCTTGGGAAATCAGGTATGGCAACCTTAATATTTCTATTCTCATAGGTTCACTTTGATTTGGCTTAGGTTGGGCTTTTTCTAACCAGAGGTATTACATCCAAAAATATGTTGTACCACAAATGACCCCAAATTAAATCCCACAATTAACGTTTGTAATTCTAAACAGGTAAACTTTACTTTAACAGAAATTAAATAAATCATCTTCTCAGGTGACATTCGCACATTTCCAACTCAGTAGTAACAGAATCCCTTTCACATGGTATCAGTTTCCTTTTGAAAGGGGCAGAGGCAGCTTTAGACTTTGTGAGGCCTTATGCGAAACTCAAACGTGAGGCCCCTACTTACACCCATAATGA
>NW_017320415.1:0-402 GCF_000935625.1 Nanorana parkeri
TTCCTGTCGAGTTTTAAAAGTTAAAAAGGAACAAAATAAACATTTATTGTCACTTCTCATTTCACTCATCCAAATCCCAATGCCGAAACGCATTGACTTTCAGACCAGAATCCCGAAAAACGAGATAACGAAACAAAACAAATTTATGTCTGCTACACGCCCAGATGTGATTGCTAGATTGGAAAACCTGACCTCCGTCCTCCCCTTCAGTCTTGTATCTGACCTCCGTCCTTCCCTTCAGTCTTCTATCTGACCTCCGTCCTTCCCTTCAGTCTTGTATCTGCCCTCCGTCCTTCCCTTCAGTCTTCTATCTGACCTCCGTCCTTCCCCTCAGTCTTCTATCTGAACTCCGTCCTTCCCCTCAGTCTTGTATCTGACCTCCGTCCTCCCCTTCAGTCTTCT
>NW_017320416.1:0-402 GCF_000935625.1 Nanorana parkeri
GGTTCCGGGTGGCGGTGAGAGGAGGTTCCGGGCGGCGGTGATTATTTGTGGTAGAATCGCTGATTCTGTCCGTGCTGCATGAATGGAAGACGAGGAGTCTGCTGGGGGGAGGCCTGAAATCCAGACTGAGGAAACAAAGCAGAGACACCAACGATGAGGAAATCCTCAATACACATGATATACACACGAGGAGGCTGGAGAGGTCCCTTACCGTGTGTGGCTGCTGTGGTGGAGTCCCGTGGCTGTACCCACCAGGAGAGGCAGACCTCGAAGGATGCGGGTAAGACAAGGCAGACTGTAGAGGAAGCAAACAAATGAGGAGTGAGGGGTGGTGAGGAGCAAAAACAGAGACACGAGAGATGAGGACAAAGATGGAGGGAGGGGAGAGACGAGGAGGACAAA
>NW_017320417.1:0-402 GCF_000935625.1 Nanorana parkeri
AGTGGTGGAACTACCAGAGTCACAGCTGTGACTGGGCCCTGGTGTTCCACTACTTGGGGGGGGCCCTTTAACCACCAAGGTGCCAACATTGCCTCCTACGACTACAGCTCCCAGCAGGCAGATTCTCCCCAGATCTTTCCCATGGTGGATAATATGCAGGCATGGGCGGTCTCACCATGGCCACAGACGGTTTTACCAGGGCCGCGGGCGGTGTCACCAGGGTCTCAGGTGATAGAGTGCAGGGTAAAGGCTGACGATAGTTCGCCCACCCTCTGGGTCTAGGTCGTTCCTCTCTCTCCCAGTCTGCTCTCTGCCGACAGCGCTCCTAGACCCCTCCCCCCCTTCCCGGCACCCTCAGGTGCAGAGCTGGCCCTGGCAGTGCCTGCAGAGCGGCGGGAGGAG
>NW_017320418.1:0-402 GCF_000935625.1 Nanorana parkeri
AAAAAAAAAATAAAGCTTGCTGATTATGAGCTAAATAGCTCAAGCTGAAATGTGAAACAGCTGGATGGGTCAGAAAAAGAGATCTATTCCCCGCCACAGCTTTTCTGCTTGCACATTTCTACAACTGCAGGGAGTTCTATACATTCTTTTTTCCTTTTCACACTACACTGCATTTTTGCATGATTTCACAAGTTCTCATTTTAGTTATTTATAAAGCACAAAAATGATAAGCGTTGAGTTTAAACTGCTGTGCGGTGTGTAAAAATTAAAGTAAAACAGCAAAAGTAATGGCTTATGCCTTGTCAATGGTGCCATAAAGAAGCCGAAGAGTTTTTTCACTTGTTTATAAATAATTCAACTTAATTAAAGGAGAACTATGAGGTGATTGCTTTTCACTCACCT
>NW_017320419.1:0-402 GCF_000935625.1 Nanorana parkeri
TCACTGCACACTGGGAGCGTCTCACAATGTGCATTAGAAGCAGCAGGTAGATGATGAATGACAGATTTGGATGGATCAATTCACTTGGCCTCTGTGACATCACTCCGTCCTCCCAGCCAATGACAGGCGGGAACAACAACAAGAAAGCATTGAATCATCACTGCCATGGATGCCGCCATTGCTTTTTAATGGTGCGGTCTGCAAGGGTGTCATCCTCATCCCCGGGCCTAGGGTCTGTCACCAGCCACCAATATCTATCCATCATCTCTCCGCCTTGCGTTGGCTCTCAGCTACAGAGAGACGCTGATCGGGGGGAATATCACTAAAGTCTCGGCTCTAATCATCTGTATTGATCCCGATCAGCCTCTTCCTGAGGTATTAAGTATTTGTGAAAGTTGCGGC
>NW_017320420.1:0-402 GCF_000935625.1 Nanorana parkeri
TAGGTCTTATTTTCGGGGTAGGTCTTACTTTCGGGGAAACAACGGTATATATTTGTGTCAGGCAATCAGGTTGTTGCTTTCTTTTGGTATGTCTCTGGCAAGCTGGACTAGTTTTAAGCAGGTATTACCTTCTGAGGGACATCAACAGAGAATTATTAAATAATAGGCTTATTTTACTAAGTTATACGGAAGTGTCTGCCACAGTGACATTTTATATTTAGCAACAAGTGCTCAAAATATGTCACATGGCTATCAATTATTATGGAAAATAAAATGTGTTCTAGCTTGGTGAATTGTTGCAACAAAATGTAAGGGATTCCACTTAAAATGGTCTGCGTTGAATGTCAAGTTATTTCGCACATAGGCGCACCCGACTCATATCTGCGTGTGTATGTGGGGGGC
>NW_017320421.1:0-402 GCF_000935625.1 Nanorana parkeri
TGACACTAAAGGAGCGCTTAGATAGGTAGGAGGAGAACCACCATGAGAGAGCAGAGTCTTGTTGCCCAAGTGACTGGAGTTTTTTGAGGAGGAGCAGGTGGTCAACAGTGTCAAAAGCAGCAGAAAGATCTAATAGCAAGAGTAGGGAATAGTGACCTTTGCTTTTAGCAGTGAGTAGGTCATTAGTGAGTCTTAGGAGGGCGGTTTCAGTGGAGTGTAGGGGGCGAAAGCCAGATTGTAAGGGGTCAAGAAGGTTGTGATCAGCGAGGTGGCGACTCAGGCGGCTGTAGATGAGGCGTTCTAGGAGTTTGGAGGTGAATGGGAGGAAGGAGATTGGTCTGAGATTAATGAGGTCGGTAGCGTCCATTGAGGGTTTTTTGGGTATTGGGGTGACCAGGGCAT
>NW_017320422.1:0-402 GCF_000935625.1 Nanorana parkeri
GTGACCTCTCCCCACATTCATCACTTCCACCATCATGACCCATACAGAGGGAGCTGAGGGTGGGGGGCTCCATCATGTCACATGTTCCGACCTATGAACAATGATCCTTTCCTGATAAAGCTTCCGCCGGCATTTCATGGTGTGATGGAGTTATTTTCGGCTCCGCCATACAAAGCGCAGATTGCGGAGCTGCCACCTCCATGAGTCATGTGATCAGGTGAATCTGCAGGAAGATGGAGCGACGTGGATGAGAATGCTGACTGAGGGCGGAGCTTCAGGCAGAGGTGTGAATTCTGGAAGCTGATTGGTTGTGGCATGACCCCATGAATTGTTCTGCAGGAGAGTTGTCACTTCCCCTTCATGGCAGAAAACATGAACAGGCCGAGGGGAACGCCAATCACC
>NW_017320423.1:0-402 GCF_000935625.1 Nanorana parkeri
GGTAACAAATTGTTGAGTGCGTTTGTCGTTTGTTTTCCTCAAAGATACAGACACAGCAAGGAACATCACTCCCCTCCTCACTCCTTCTTCCTTCTCCAAGGATATAGATGGAATGGCTGCTGGAGACTGTGCTGTTCCTTGTGATTTTGTACTGGCAGGAAGTTCAGGGAAGTTGTGGTAATGTAAATGTTACTGCAGTGCAAAAGTGTTTTTCGACCCTCAATCGAAGTTATGCCCCACAGAATACCAGCTCCCATCTGATTCTGATAACACAGGTATTTTCCTTAAAGATTGGTTCACTTTAACTGTGTGTGTGAACTACACATTGAAAACCAGCTGAAAAGTCTGCACAATTGGCTGGTGAAGAAGAGCAAGGTATTATGATATTAGGCCAGATATTAT
>NW_017320424.1:0-402 GCF_000935625.1 Nanorana parkeri
AAGTTTACATTCCTCACCTTTCGGAGCATACTCTCTGATTTCTGCAGGTTAAAGCATCGGGCTGGGAGGTAGGGCAGAGAAGAGAGGAGATTAGACAGAGATTATAGGGATATTACATTACAGGCATATAATCCATAATCCTTAACTCATCTATTACCAAAGGGTCCAGCAACACATGAAACACAGATAATACATAGCAGGCTCTGGAGACAGCAAAACACTGTGAGACAGTAAATAATATAGGAAGTATATATCGTTACAGGTAGGTCTGAAAGTAGCGTGCTTGTCCTTTGGCTACAAGGGCTAAATGGCTACTCCACAATGTGTACTGGGGACAAAAGTGAACGCTGGAAACATAACGGGCACTGAATTTGGCAACAGTGTTCCCATTACTGCATCAAT
>NW_017320426.1:0-401 GCF_000935625.1 Nanorana parkeri
AGATCTGCGGAACATCCTAAAATCCGAAACGCAAGAAACGCCACAAAAGAACTCCCAAAACGCCTTCATTAACAAGTGAAAACAAAGGGAATATGCCTGGAGTCACTGAGTGCACTCCCTTATATGCCTGGCCTCCACTATGACATCACAAGCATGACAGGGTTTTGGTGTTTTGTACTTTCCTCGCACGTGATTGCCTGAGCTGTTATGCTTGGGCCATCTTGGGGTTTTTTTTCATATTTCCTTGCATGTGATTGGCTGAGCTGTCATAGTTGGGGCATCTTGGTTTTTTTCATATTTCCTTGCATGTGATTGGAGAAAGTAATATTTCCTGTAATATGCAATCTTTAATGACAAAGATGATAATAAAGAGACACTCCGCAGAGAATAGAGATGTGCTA
>NW_017320427.1:0-401 GCF_000935625.1 Nanorana parkeri
ATTCTTAAGAGTACCTGCACCCCTGTATATTACGGTCTCTCAGGAAATCATCCGAAATTAGCCGAAATCACTGCCTCTGGCAGCGAGTTCCAGACCCTAACCGCTCTAACTGTGAAGAACCCCCTTCGCCCCTTGTGCTGGAATTTTTTTCCCACCAATTTTAGGTTGTGACCTCTAGTCTTTGTTACAGAGTTAATCGCAAAGAGTTTGTTGCTAATGTTGCTGTCACCATTGAACATTTTATACATGAAAATCATGTCCCCCCTTAATCTCCTTACTTCCAACATGAACATGTTTAAATTTAGTAGCCGTGTCTCATAGCTCTGGTCCTCCATTCCCCTAATTCATTTGGTTGCCTCTGCTGGACTCTCTCCAGCTCAAGGACATCCTTTCTGTGGACT
>NW_017320428.1:0-401 GCF_000935625.1 Nanorana parkeri
TACATACATTCACACTCACGTGCCCCCAGAAGCTTAAGCATTTGATTATCTGGTCTTAACAAGCAGACTGTTTCACAGTGACAGTAGGCAAAGGGACATGAAGTCTGTTCCAAAGAAAGAGACAAAAACACTATCAAGTAGAATTGTCATAAGTTGTTTCTGGAAGTAACTAGATCCAAGCATTATAATTAGAACATGAAACAAGGTCAAGAACAGAGCAATGATCAGGACAGGAGGAGTACTAGTGAAGTCAAAACATAAAATAAGTCACATCCAGAGTGCCAAGCAGGTCAGAATGTTGATGTATGCAGGTTTAGGGGGGCAAAGCATGGCAAGTAGAGCCTAGGCAGATGAGAGCCAGGAGTCAGAAGGGCTAAGAGAAAGACAGGATACCAATTCAT
>NW_017320429.1:0-401 GCF_000935625.1 Nanorana parkeri
TATACTACATCCTCATGCCCCACATTAAACCTCACAGCTTCTAGCCTCTTGTATCACTCATTCAATATTTATCCAACCAGGCAGAGACTGCTAAGGGGGATTCAAAAAAATGAGTCCTATCATCTGTAGTTATACGCATTTTTGCAGGATATAGCATTGAATACTGTATGTTCATTTGGCGCATTCGTTTTTTCACATCCTGGTATTGAGCTCTTTTTTCTGAACTTCCTGTGAAAAGTCTGAAAATAGCATCACTCGAGTACCTGCCACAGATATAGCTCCCAATTCACGAACTTTACGCAGAATTGCCTCCTTATCTCTGTAATTAGTTACTTTGAGCTACATAGTTCTTGGAAAATGTCCATGTACCTTCGTATGTGCAGGAATTCTATAAGCACTTT
>NW_017320430.1:0-401 GCF_000935625.1 Nanorana parkeri
CCCCTCCAACTAGCACAGTGACGGTGCAGTCCGTCACAACATCTTCCTCCCCCAATATCTTAGCCTTAGTAGATAATTTCACTGCTCTT
Source organism: Nanorana parkeri (assembly GCF_000935625.1). Classification (NCBI taxonomy): domain Eukaryota; kingdom Metazoa; phylum Chordata; class Amphibia; order Anura; family Dicroglossidae; genus Nanorana; species Nanorana parkeri. The sequence goes on from NW_017320430.1 coordinate 90, forward strand.
TTTGGCCTAATTCAATCGAAATTGAAAGTCATGTTAGTCACCTTATCATCTTGGATAAGGGGACTGCCGTGGCTTTAATTTTGTTTTAGCTAAAAATAGTCATTATCTTCAATAAGACAGTGTGTCTTTTGTCTGGAATTCTGACTAAAAATAAGCAGTGCACTTCCTGGTATGTAAGGGTGCCTAGGCACTCCTGTGCCTTCAGCATCACAGCCGTAGATCTGCAGTGTAAAATCTAAGGCACTGCTGGTGTCAGGAGATTTGATGTGATATTTGGTGCTGTCAAATAAGGATGGGCTGAACGTTCGAGTC
>NW_017320431.1:0-401 GCF_000935625.1 Nanorana parkeri
CATACCTTTCTCACTGTACTCTTGATTGGAATGTATCCAGACAGCATCTTCACCTCTATAACAGCCATATTAGTTCTTTCCCGCGTTCCAGTATAGCTGTAGGAGTAAAAACACAGGGCTAGAGTGAAAGAATATGTCATCCCCTTTAACACATATGGATAACTTTCAAGAAGCATGAACATTTTGGGTATATTTCCACAATAGCCCCACCCAGTAGTGAGCAGATGTCACCGATAAAAACACTATTTGTCTGACACATAATGGGTTTGCTCCGATCTGATGATCTGGAGAGGAAATGTTTACTGAAAAGTACCAGGATAATCTGTATGCATTGGTTTTAATTGTATAGCCAGCCCAGGTTTAGGATAGAGTAGTACATTGGTCTCTACTAGGATAGCTTA
>NW_017320432.1:0-401 GCF_000935625.1 Nanorana parkeri
ATATATTTCGCTATCACAACGATCGGAGTCAGAATAGGGAGAGTAGACAGGGATTGATTTAAATATACCACTAAGCCACTAATAGAACAGAACAGAGGTGGGAAGTCAATATTAAGCAGGACTGTAGGTCCCACCTAAGGATCCTCTGCTTGTCTTTAAGGCCACTCTGACTGAATATAATTTATTATTATTTTCTATCTAGCAAACTTCATCCATGAGTATTGTGAAGGGGTTCTGGCAGTCTTCCATAAGCATAAATCACCAACTTGATAACTAATCCTTTAGCTAGCCATGCTCAAGGGATTGAGATTGTTTATTTGAGTATAATCAAATCCATAGAGGATGCATCTCCCCAGAAATTGTACACCATACAAATCATTGGAGAACAGAAGACAACAAGA
>NW_017320433.1:0-401 GCF_000935625.1 Nanorana parkeri
TCCCATTGGATAATCCCGGAATTCATTTTCATTGGACGCTTCTGAAGTCTATCAAAAAACGCGCCTAAAACGCGCGTTTTATAATGTAAAAAACGGATCTAAATACGCCTGAAAAACGTCGGTGTAAAACGCGCATACATAAAACGCCAAGGTGTGAACCAGGCCTAAAAGCAACACTAAACTCGGGAGATAAACCTTAAAAATATATTCAAGTACCTTGACTATTGACCAAAATGTATCTTATTTGCGTATCACTCAGCTGTAGATCCTCAAATCATCTCTGAATTGGTGCTGACACTGTCCTTCCTTCTGTAGGGTGACTACTTTTGTTTCTCATGGTCCCTGTGTGTGTTTTTAAGCAGCCACCACTCCAAGCTCGCTCCTGTGGTGGACTACAATCT
>NW_017320434.1:0-401 GCF_000935625.1 Nanorana parkeri
TGCCCATGTTGGTTATCAGGGAGTGTAAAAGACCTGCAGGAGTGTAAGCCCATGGAACAAGGTTTATCCTGCCATGCGCCGATCTGGTGGCTGGGGATATGGATAGGATGGACCATGACCTACATACTTGGACGCTCTGGTGTTGAATAGTGATGGGCTGAACACACCCGAGTTCGGTTCTAACTCGAACATTAGAACAAGGAAAAAGTTCTAACTCGAACTTAGAACGCAATGTCAGTCTATGGGACCGGAACTCGGAAAAACAAATGCCCCCATTTTGAAGGCTTATATGCAAGTTATTGGCCATAAAAAGGGTATGGGAATCCGGGTACTACCCTGGGGGACAGGAATCAATGAAATCGTTTTTTAACCTCTTGCCGTCCGCCCGTAGTAAAAAAACG
>NW_017320435.1:0-401 GCF_000935625.1 Nanorana parkeri
CATGTGGTATGGATGTGTATAATGACTCCACATCCACCCCCCACAAGGATGGCCATCCTTGTGGAGTCATTATACACATCCATACCACATGAATGGGGTCTAAAAGCAGTCAGCCACTTCCTGGATCTGAGTTATCCAGAAATGGCAGCGCAAAATGAATTTCTCATAGAAATGTTAGAATTTGCTCTCTCCAATAATTGTTTCCAGTTTGCAGTTAGTTCGGAATAGTTCGGATGGCCATCCTTGTGGGGGTGGATGTGGAGTCATTATACACATCCATACCACATGAATGGGGTCTAAAAGCAGTCAGCCACTTCCTGGATCTAAGTTATCCAGAAATGGCAGCGCAAAATGAATTTATCATAGAAATGTTAGAATTTGCTCTCTCCAATAATTGTTTC
>NW_017320436.1:0-401 GCF_000935625.1 Nanorana parkeri
CTTTAACTCATTTGTTTTTACATGTCGTGTTACGTTGTACCTAATATCATGCCAGAGCTCTGTGATGACTTCTAGATAGGGATGTCCCGATGCCATTTTTTTAAGACCAAGTACAAGTACAAGTACTGGCCCTCATGTACTTGCCAATACCAATTACCGATTCTTTCTCTTAACGGACAGGTGACATTTTGTCAAAAACAATGCAGACTTATTAATATTATGAATAAACGTAACTTAAAAGACTGTTTTAGAACAATAAAACCAGCCCACCTGAGGATCTATGGTGGGCTCTGCAGGTTCACCCTCAGGTGGGATCTCGAGTGGGCTCTGCAAGTACAAGTGAACCGTGGACACTGGACAAGGTGTCACTGGATAAGATGCCGCATTGAATTGTTAGCCGC
>NW_017320437.1:0-401 GCF_000935625.1 Nanorana parkeri
TCTCACATTCCACAAAGTCGGATAGAAGTGACATTTCAGGAGCGATCGGCTGTTCCAGGGCGGATCGGTTCTCCTGCACATACATTCTGCGATGCCGATCTCCCCGGGAACAGCTTTGAATTCTTCACCTTCTGCCGGTCCGGGGAAAAATGGCCGTGACTACATTAGAATGTGTGATAGAACACCTGCTACCCTGCTAGTCAGCATGGAGGCGGCTACCTGGCCAGTCAGCATGGAGGCGGCTACCTGGCCAGTCAGCATGGAGGCGGCTTAGCGGCCAATCAGGAAGCTGGGCAGTGTGTCATTACCCACCACTAGTGATGGGCTCGGGCGTGTTCACAAGCGCCTCGTGCCGAGCATGCCAGGAAGCCATCAGCGCGCAGGGCCAATCACAGGCACTG
>NW_017320438.1:0-401 GCF_000935625.1 Nanorana parkeri
GATTAGATACATTGATATAGTCTTACAGGCCCTTTGAGGGCGACCATAATGTTGACGCGGCCCACCATTAAATTGAGTTTCACACCCCTGGTCTAGGGGCTGGATTAAAGATCCTCGAGCCTCTTCTTCCCCGGACTCCGGTCTAAGGAACCGTGGCATCATCACAGCTAATGCAGGTCCATTCACTTGCATTAGACGTGAGGCCGAGGGACATACTCCAACCAGAGTACAGGGGGGAGAGGGATCAGCACTGACCATCACAGGACCAAGGATTAGGTGAGTGTATCGTCTGTATTCCAGCCCCTAGACCAGGGGTAGCAAACCTACGGCCCTCCAGCTGTAGGTGAAACTACAAATCATATGATGCGTCTCTCTTCGGGAGTCATGTCTGTGGCTGTGAG
>NW_017320439.1:0-401 GCF_000935625.1 Nanorana parkeri
CCTACCTCTATTCCCCACATTCTCTCTCCCTCGGGGTCCCTACTCATCGACACCCAAGGCATTATGGATGCTAGACACATATAATGAGGCTTTTGGGCTGGGTATACTCCCCCCGTCTATGAGAGAAGCTCTTATAGTCTTGATTTTAAAACCGGGAAAAGATCCGACTAAATGTGACTCGTACCGTCCTATTTCCTTAATTAATGTAAATGTAGACGCAAAAATTCTTGCCAAAATTCTAGCAATGCGCATTAATACATTCTGTCCCTAATAAGCAGTGACCAGGCGGGATTCATGCCAGGCCGTTCCACCAGGATGAATATCCGTAGACTTTTCACCAACCTCCAATATTCCCTACCACCCACGACTGAAGGTAGGGCAGTGATCTCGCTAGACACCCA
>NW_017320440.1:0-401 GCF_000935625.1 Nanorana parkeri
ATCCTGAAGGGGTTAATATACATTTCCACACCATATATGTGTGCAGCAGCATCTGCTGGAGATAAAAGAGGTCACAGTGACCATGGAGGACGAGGACGGATGATAAATATAAAACAACATCTTATTACCTCCTCTGCTGCCAGTTCTAGCAATGTCTGACCTCTCACCCGGGAACTTCCTGTCTGCTTACCATAGAGCCTTCCTATCTCGGTATAAGTGAGGTCACCACCTTGTGGAGCTCAGAGGAACTGCAACTACCAAGAACCGTCTCGTAGTGGGAAGACGTCCTTGTCATTGTTGCCGAGTGTCCAGGATATTGGAGGACAGTCCCGGGATTTTGGATTCTGTCACAGTGTGTCCGACACCAACGATGGGACTTATTGTATATCACGGACACCAAC
>NW_017320441.1:0-401 GCF_000935625.1 Nanorana parkeri
TGTCTATTTCAGTAGTCACACGATAAAACTCCCGATAAAAACTGATTATTCGCTGCGCGACGCAATTCTAAACAAAAAGTGTGTTACTCTCGCTTGCGCAATCCGCCTCAGGAAAGTAAATATAAAAATTTTTTTAAAAGCAAATTCTTTTCTACCGCAAAACCAGTAGTAATGCGATACTGTTGCTCATGTTGTAAAACCCAAAACAATGGCGGAGGGGGCATGAATAGCCCTCTCAAGAAACAAAAAAACACCCAAACATTCAAAATGTACTCTTTACAAAAAAACTTAGTCTCGCTATATATATTGAAATTCAGCAAAAAGTAAGAATTTCCCTTAAAACTGAAACTCAATACAAGCACAGAAAAGAATAAAAAACGTATTGCCTCTGGAACACACAC
>NW_017320442.1:0-401 GCF_000935625.1 Nanorana parkeri
GGACGTAAATCAGAGGCAGTTCAGAGGATACGTTGATCGACAGAATCACACAGACACAGCTAAACGCATTTTCGAGGCACACCCCCTTCTTCAGAGCTCAAATGATATTGGAATTAACTGCAGTTAGAATGACCATCGGCAGGAATATTGGATATTTTTGTTGTCTGAAAAACAGCCATCTAAAAAGGCGCCTTCTACAAAAGAGGTACATGTTTAATTATAAAGTAGACATCAACAATAGTTCTGCTTAATCAAGATATATGTGGAATATGTTAAATCAGGGTTTTTCAAAATATCTGACATCTAACTTAGGAGGTGAAAAGCGGAAGTGAAAGGTAAGTAGTACTATTATTTGAATCTCTTAGTGGTTTATCTGGTTTTATGTATGTTCAACTGGTCTA
>NW_017320443.1:0-401 GCF_000935625.1 Nanorana parkeri
CCGAAAGGGGGATTACATTTCACTTAGTATAGCGCTGCACAATCAGAAAAATGTGATACCTCAACACAAACTTTCGATACATTGCCATAAGAAATACAATTATAATTGAAGTGAATATTCAGACAATTTATTTTGTGAACATTCTCAAATCCTTTAGTAACTCAGTCTCATCGTTGTCAGTGGTTTCCAGTGCCATTCTGTGTAATTTTCAGCAAGCTAAGGCATGGTTTTCAAAAACCCAAAAACAGTGAACAGAAAATATATAAGCATTCTACAACTGGACAAATCTACAAATCAGTTTTGGCAACAAAAATGGATCTTGTTATCTAACATTAAACAGATGATGAAACAACAAAGCTGCTCATCCACTCACTTGTTATCGCTCGTCTTGACTATTGCAA
>NW_017320444.1:0-400 GCF_000935625.1 Nanorana parkeri
GCGACGTACACTGTACGTCGTCAGTTACGAAGGGGTTAAGGTGACCAATACGCCTTACGATTATCATACGATAATCGTATGCGATCGACTTTTCGTACGACAATCGTAAGGTGTGAATGTAGTGCCCGACCGACAGTACTGTACAATCGTACGACTTTTTTTTTTTACAAATTCTTTATTTAAAGAAGTTTTTCACAATTTTCCAGGGGTAACATAATGGGGGAAAAGGGAAGTACAGAGAATACAAAAAATTGTGGTGTAGGAGGAAGAAGGCCGGGTCTCGAGGCACCGAGGAATCAGTGAACCGCTGGATTGTGGCGTGGACCTGATCCCAAAAAGTTTGGAGAGAAGGGCAAGAACAAAATATATGTAATATGTCAGCATGCGGAGCCCCGCATCG
>NW_017320445.1:0-400 GCF_000935625.1 Nanorana parkeri
GGTCAAGAGCTGGAGGAAGTTCTGGACAGATCTTCGGACAACAAGAAGGGGTTCCCCCTAGCGAACAAACAAGCTAGGAAGCCCTTTCCAGGTCAACTCGCCCGGAAGAACAGAGGGGGTAAAAAGCAGGACCAGGGCAAGAAGTGGGCATTTAAGAAGGGGAAAGACAAAAGTGGGTTTCGTTTTTCCCAGGCCCAAGCAAAACCCCAATGACTGCCCGGCTTTGGTGGGGGGAAGACTAGGGGGAGGCCCAAATCGGTCCGCCCCCAGTGGCAGGAGGTCACACACAGTGGTTTCATCTTGAACCTGATCCAGTGGGGTTACAGGATAGAGCTAGTGAAACCTCCTGCCAGTTTTCACGTGACTTTCCTGTCCAAAAGCCCAGACAAAGCCCAAACGA
>NW_017320446.1:0-400 GCF_000935625.1 Nanorana parkeri
TCAGAATAAGTGATGTTACCTATGTCCGATCGGGAGATCCTAGAAAGGTTACTGTGGTGTATCAGAAAAAAGTCGATACGGTATAGGTGTCATGGACTGTGGAGTGGTAGGAATAGTCTCTGGTGTCAGGGTGGTGAATACGCCAAACATCGGAGAGCTGGTGAGCATGGAGGCATTTTTTCAGGCGTTTCAGTGCTGCAAATGGCAGGTGGGAGGACTGGTTAGTGGAGTCAACTAGATGGTCCAAGTGCAAATTAAAGTCACCACCAATCACAAGTAAGCCCTCCCGGAAGTCATCCACCTGGAGAAGGACCCGTTCCAGAAAAGTCACCTGTCCCTGGTTGGGGGCGTAAATGTTGACAAAAGTCACCGTGTGACTACCTACCCTACCCTTTACCAT
>NW_017320447.1:0-400 GCF_000935625.1 Nanorana parkeri
TGGGAGGTCACATGACATCCCTCTTATCTGTATTCCTGCACAGTAGATCCCTATACACTTCTATGGGGCTATGTACCCAGGCCGGAGATGCTCAGAGTGGTGTATGGTGATGTCATAGGAATGTATTAGGAATGTTTCATCTAGTTAGAGTGATGTCATCACCTGGAATGTTTCACTTTATATTTAGAACTATATCGCGTTCAAGCTTTCTGATGGCTTGGTCACATCCAATTTGAAGACCCAAATCCCGGTTCTAGAGCCTCAACCTCACTCCCTGAGTAAAGACAAAAAGAGGATTGGAGAATTCACCAGGGAGATCATTGAGCTGCTGGCTGGGGAGGTGAGCGGTGCCGGGAATTCTGGGACATTATCTAATAAATGAAGAGATGTGTCTGGATGG
>NW_017320448.1:0-400 GCF_000935625.1 Nanorana parkeri
AGATGGTGGGCTTTGATTCCTTAATTACCAACATTAAGAGTTGTATTGTTGTTGTATTATAGCGCGTTGTATTGTTTTAGCACTCTTGCGGCCATATTGCTTTTTGCTTTGTTGGTCTTTCGCTGCAGCTGTCGTTTATTTATAAATAAAAAAGAGTAAGCCCGAATGGTGAGACATTGAGAAGAGCATGTTGGGGATTGGGAGACATATTATGGCCCAGGAGAACAGATAACATTCTAAAAAATTTTGACCAGAAGGAGACAGCCACTGGGCAAGACCACCACATACAGTGAGGGAAAATAATTTTTTTATCTCCTGCAGATTTTGTAAGTTTGCACACTTACAAACAAATTAAAGATCGGGGGCGTGGCCTGGACATGGCGCTGACCGGACGTGTGTG
>NW_017320449.1:0-400 GCF_000935625.1 Nanorana parkeri
CTCCTCCAGCACCATGTCCATCGCCCTACAATGCCATGTAGAAGCACATCCAAGAGCAGGGACACATCATTCTCGCCTAGGTGAGAATGGAGGCAAGGGGGGCAGGCTGGATAAAAATAAAAACCCAAAAACAAAATGGTCAGTTATTTTACCCTACAGAGGGAGGTGGAATGAATTTGAATGAAGGTATACTATAGTGAGGGCAGCAATGGAAGCCTCTGAATTTCTCTCAGGAATGGTGGTTAATTTTAAAAAGGTTTCCCAATAAAAAGTTAAAGAGCTGTAGGCTTCTTTCCTAAACTCTCCAAGTTTCTAGCACTCTCAGAGCTGCTTGGCTTTCTTTGCCCTAATTCAGTTTTATAAATCCATTAAAGCAAATGGGTTTCCTAGGCCAGGCTGC
>NW_017320450.1:0-400 GCF_000935625.1 Nanorana parkeri
GCATCGATTGGTGACATTTTGCTGTCAGATCATGCCCCAGTACACATAGCGCTAGATCTCCTCCCTTTTTGTCCCCAAAAGCCCCTCGTGGCGCCTGAACGAGTCGTTACTACAGGACCCGGGGATACGTTCTGAGCTAGAACGCACGATCGGTTCCTACTTCTCAGAGAACTCCTCCGACTCCCTGTCACCCTCAGTAATATGATAATATGTCACCCCATTTCCTGGAAGCATATAACTCCCTCCTGACGGGTTCCTCCCTCCCCAGGGACTCCCTTCGGTCCCACATAGCGGTCATACCCAAACCGGGTAAGGACCCGTCCTTATGCGGTAGCTACCGTCCCACTGCTCTCCTTAATTTTAGACCTGAAGGTCTTCGCCAAGATCCTAGCCAACAGGC
>NW_017320451.1:0-400 GCF_000935625.1 Nanorana parkeri
CTGACGACGTACAGTGTATGTCACCAGCATCGGGGCTGTTTGAACAGAAAGCCGCCGGGACTCTGTTTAAACTTGTCGTCTTCACAACAGAAGCGATTCTGGTGACTTACCTGTCGCCAGATCGCTTCTGTGTCCCGAAGAAGGGGCCGCCCCCCCCCCGCCGTGCTTCCCGGGCTCCGTTGCCCCCCCTATGGGCCCGCGACCGGCTTCCTTTGGGCCCCGGAGCGGGGAGCTGGGGAGGAGATTGACGAACTTCCGTTCATCGATCCCCTCCCCGTTCTATGGGACCGGGAGCTATGCAGATTGCATCACTTCCGGTCCCTGGGCTGTCAGTTCTGGGCTCCTGCAAAAACGACGACCCCGCTACACATGTTGGGTATCGCCGCGCACGCCGGAGTGA
>NW_017320452.1:0-400 GCF_000935625.1 Nanorana parkeri
CCGATATATCGGCCGCCGAAACATATCAGCCAAAAATTGCAATTTTAGCATAATGCCGAAAGTGTCATTTTCTGGCCGATACAGCGGTACATCCATTCTTCCTCTCCTCCCTGCTGGACGCTGCTCTGTGTCCCAGCGGGGAGGAAAGAAACTGTCACAGCAGGCTGAGCTCCGCTCGCTCAGCCTCCTGTGACAGCGAGTCAGGAAGGAGAGAGAGTGCAAACATTCAGCGATCAGTGATTGCTGAGTGTTTGTAAATAATTGAGGACAGAGTATGTTGACTATATCCTCAATTATGAATGAATGGGAAGTGATCTACACCACCTCCTGTTCATTCATGATTGTGGTCATAGTAAATGCACAATGTCCTCATGTTATGAATGAACAGGAACACTAATAG
>NW_017320453.1:0-400 GCF_000935625.1 Nanorana parkeri
ATCCCTGAAGATAGCACTAGGTCTTATTTTCGGGGTAGGTCGTACTTTCGGGGAAACACGGTATTGGCTAATTCAAATTGCCATAGCCAATAGCTGGCTATTGCCCGCGCCCACTGCCCATTGTTTACATTCACCTGCCAGCTGAGGAATCTAGCCGTTGGCCGCAGCAAGATGTAAACAGAAAGTTTCGATAGCAACTAAATAAGTTTAGTTGCTGACATTGGTAACAAAATGTTTTAGTGTGCACTTACTGTATGTCTATCAAGCAACTGGCGAAGAAATTATGTCCTCGATTTTTTTTCCCCCCGGTTGCTTAAATGCCGGATAATAGGGAGTTTACTTTATATGTGTCATGATCTGGGATCAAAACAAACGACAAACGCACTCAACAATTTGTTAC
>NW_017320454.1:0-400 GCF_000935625.1 Nanorana parkeri
CTCGTGTTAGAAAAAGAGTTTACTTCGCCTGCGTTGTTATGAAATAATTCTGGGGAACGTTGGGGGAGAGTTTTCATATTCAAAGGGGTAGGGTATAAAATATAAGGACGGGTAAACATATAGGGATTGGGGGGGATCGGGGGGAAGACACCATTCACTCTCTTTAACAAACATATAACAATAAAATTTAACATTTCTGGAAACGGGTTCTCTTGAAACCGTTTACGCAATTTGCGGGGTGCGTGGCAGGGCTATGGAGGGCGCTCTTGGTCACTCCTAGCCCCAAAGGCCTAGGAAGCCAGGACACCTCCGTACTCGCCAGGCCCATCCCCACACACCTCCGATTCATTCATTCTTTCATTTCGTTAGTGTACATTAGCATATCTACCTATATACCAAT
>NW_017320455.1:0-400 GCF_000935625.1 Nanorana parkeri
ATAAATGTATTGTGTGCTTCCAGTTGAGTCTATGGGGACAAATTGCGCTGATCTGCCGAGAAAAAGCCTCCTGCACTCCCTGGTAACATGTGTTTTTCTACGTGCAACACTACATTTAGGTGTGAACAGGGGCTTTAGGGCTTGTTCACACCATTTTATTGTGCAAATCTGCAGCTGTGCATGCAGTGCGTTTTTTGATGTGTTCCAGTAAAAAAAAAAAAATTTATATATATATATATATATTTATTTTGCTGGAGTGGGCTGTCAGTATGTTTGCTGCAGCGTAGTGCGTTTTTGGCACGTTTGACGCGTTCGTGCATTTCCGGACAAAATGTGACGTGCAGTATTTTTTTCTTTCAGGACCGGAACGGACTGTGCTGGTGAGAACTGTAGCCCATAA
>NW_017320456.1:0-400 GCF_000935625.1 Nanorana parkeri
CTTAAAATGCTCAATGCAAATAAAGCACTGGGTCCGGATAAACTGCCCCCCAAGGTACTTGGGGAACTAAGCCAGGTTATAACTAGACCATTAATCCTCATTTGTAAGGACTCCTTAACCTCTTGCCGTCCGCCCGTAGTAAAAAAACGGACGGACGGCACTGCTGCATTTGCGGGTTGCCGTCTCCAGACGGCAATTTTTTTCTGCTCGCGCGCGCCCCCTAGCGGGCACGCACGGGCAGAAAAGACCCGACCATTAAACACACCCGTTACCGGGTGTTTCACATATAGGCGATCAGCGGGTCCATAGCTCGCCGATCGCCTATATGTGCCCGTTCAGCATTACAGTATTCAGCATTTCAGTATTACATCACTTCCGCATTCACCTGTCAGTCATCTGG
>NW_017320457.1:0-400 GCF_000935625.1 Nanorana parkeri
TCCCTCCAAAGCCCCCAGCTCACATCATAAACTTCCCCCCTTCCTCCCAAGCCTCCAGAACACATAATATACCGTATATACTCGAGTATAAGCCGAGTTTTTCAGCACATTTTTTGTGCTGAAAAATGCCCCCTCGGCTTATACTCGAGTCAGCGTCTCGAGAACAGAGGAAAGTGAGTACGCTGGTCAGGCTCTAAGGCATCCAGGTTGTCGTATCTGTCAGGAGGTGTTATTGTTATGGACTGCGCTGTAAATTCATCATCAAAGTATCTTGTGTCAATTTCTGAGGTCTGAAAGCTCTATGTATGTGCGATGAACAGCACACATACATAGGCTTGTTGGTTGCACAGTGACTGCCCGTGATTGGCTTGTCACTGTGCTGTGGGCAGGGGGCGGGTCC
>NW_017320458.1:0-399 GCF_000935625.1 Nanorana parkeri
CCTACCAGACTCTTGATCTGAGCACAGGCCCGTCAGGGCAGAAAAGGGGGGGTGGGGTGATCGAGCGTCGTCCCCTCTGCGTCATTCACTAAAGGGTTAAAAGAAAATAAACACACCACACATTTTTAAAAAGTCCTTTCATTGAAAAGAAAAAAAAACAGAATGAAAAATCCCAATGAAATCTAAACCAATTTTTTGCCGGCACACATGTCTACCCCAAACCTGTATAACCAGGGTGTGTCATCTCCAAAGACTATTCTGGTATGTGTGACCCTACTTAGCTATGCTGCTGCAGATGTAGCTCCCGTGATCAGTTGGGATCCACTGACGTGTCAAGGTGGGAGTTAAAATATCCACCAAAAGGTGCCCATACACCTGCTGATTATCGTACGATAATCG
>NW_017320459.1:0-399 GCF_000935625.1 Nanorana parkeri
ACATCAGTTTACAGCCAAATAAATAAGTAGTGTCCCACAGTGCAGTTGTTCCTGCATTGTGTGTGAAATCCAGATAGCTTAGAGTGAAGTATGTTGTTGTCTCTTCACTATGCATCCTTTCTTACAAACAATAAACCTGTTCTTTTTATAAGCCCAACAGAGGAGTAATTTGTTTAGCAGTCAAAAGAAAACATCGAAAACCACTTCCAGAAACTCTGCAAGACCTCCATTAAAATTCCATTAAACCATCTGATACAAAGAAAATAAAAATAGCCAATTTCTATCAGTCACACATGGTTTTTATGAGTGGGAGCTTCAATAAAACATCATGTAATCTGACAAGTGTGATGTGTTCTGTTTCATTCACAGAAACACAGCACATTTTTTAAATGTATTTTG
>NW_017320460.1:0-399 GCF_000935625.1 Nanorana parkeri
GTGTTACTGGGGCCTGACTTCATGCTAAGCTTTGCCAACTGGCATTTCATTGAAGAGTGAGAGCGCCCTTAGGCCTTGTTCACACCAAATGCAGAGCAGATCCGGTCAGGTTTCTGCACACGCAGTGCAGTGGGTTGTGCCGCGTTTTTGATGCGTTCCGGGCCTTTCTTTAAGTTTAACATGGGCTTTCAGCCACTTGCATGCGTTTTTGATGCTTTTTTGCATTTTGCATGTGTTTTTAATGCGTTCCAGAGCATATCCAGAGGAGGTAAAATAGGGCTTGCTGCAGTTTTTTCACCTGCTCTGGATCTGCACGCTGCGATGTGAACTGGAGCTCAAAATATCATAGGAATAAGGCAGCCAAACTCCGGCCCTCCAGCTGTGGTGAAACTATAAATC
>NW_017320461.1:0-399 GCF_000935625.1 Nanorana parkeri
ATAGGTTGGACTTGATGGACATATGTCTTTATTCAACCTCTAATACTATGTAACTATGATCAACAAAGTCACACTTTATTTAACCCTTTCTCCAGGGACTATTCCTCTCCCCAGTCATGCAGCTCCTCTGCTCCAGGGTTTGTCTTTCCAACAGAGAAACTTCCGCATCAGGCTTTTCGTATGATGATCTGAAGCAAATAAAGAAGTCAGAAAAGAATCACCATATCAAGAAGAAGAAAATATATCCAGTTCATATCCTAACTACATTCCTTGTGGGTTCACAGCAGAAATAAACATGCTTCCGGCCAGTTTTACCAGTCCCACCCGGCTTTGTCAAAGATTAACAGGGTTATTCACTAAAGGGTGAAGAGTGTGGAGAAGTGAACAATCTAGGACAAC
>NW_017320462.1:0-399 GCF_000935625.1 Nanorana parkeri
GCAATAACATCAAACAGAAAAATCAATGCGCACACATAATCACTATGAGAGAGCCAGACTAAGGAACATCACCGTTACCATGCATGTAGCCTCTTATCAAAAATGTATTTGACCTGAAAATCTCGGGGAGTGAAGAAAGGACAGAGAGAAAAGCCGCACACCCCGAGATCAACAGGCAGCAGCTACAGAGTCCTGATATTCCTCCACGCCTTTATCCAGGCCCCCTGCTGCCACCTGTCTTTCTCAAGACCCCGAATCTTCCCGACCTCACCAACCCAGAATGTCCTGCACCACCACCTGGACAGGGAGGATTTTACTCCGCAAGGATACCTGACATCGTGCACTCCACTGGGGGAGGAACGCAAACAAAGCTGACATACAGAAAGATCGGAATCAGGT
>NW_017320463.1:0-399 GCF_000935625.1 Nanorana parkeri
GTCAGATAGAAGACTGAAGGGAAGGACGGAGGTCAGATCAAAAAATCACTGGCACAAGGTGGGATAAGTGATAGAAATGTGGAAGCACATGATGTTGCCTTGTGTCATCCTTTCTTCATACACGGATAGGAAGAATAACTTGCCACAAACTTGTGTCCGGGTTACATTGTAATTCTTCTGAACTTGCAACTCAATCGCTCTCTGGGTCAGTCACTGACATGAAACAATTATAGACATATTGTACACTTCACTGGCTGCATGCTTGTTCCCGGTCAGTAATGTATTCGAGGAACAAAGCTGAGGATGAGTCTTCTTCTCTTTCTGGTCAGAGCAGATCATGTGACATGTGAAGGTGAAGAGAGATAAAGAACAGAAATCATTCCTAGATAACAGACAGGT
>NW_017320464.1:0-399 GCF_000935625.1 Nanorana parkeri
CACTGCTCCAAGCTCACTCCTGTGATGGACTACAATCTCATCATTAGTTTACTCAATTTGTTTTGATATCGTAGTCCATCACAGGAACATGCTTGGAGTGGTGGCTTCCTATAGAAGGAAGGACCAATTCAGAGATGATTTATGGATCCACAGCCGAGAGATACACAAGATACATTTTTAATAGTTAAGGTAAAAAAAATAGTGCTTGCAGCATTTTTTGTGACCGGACCGCAGGCATTGAAGTGCCTAGCGTTCTTGTGCAGCCAATCAAGGCAGAGGGAGTGACTGCGGTGCCATTCACTTCAATGCACCGCTACGCCACCTCCCGCCCCACAACAGAGTGAGCCAGCTGCAATGTGATCCAGTGCGTTCCGGCCAGAACGCACTGTGGCTGGTGTG
>NW_017320465.1:0-399 GCF_000935625.1 Nanorana parkeri
GGTCATGAATTTGGTTCTGCTGCCTTGCAGAGCTGTAAGAATCTCAGGACCGGATGAATAGCAAATACATTTCCATTGCTCAAACATATGTTTATGTAGCTGTTTGAATTGTTTAAGTAGTTTTACTACAGCTCACTATGCAGTGCGTGTGTGTATATATATATATATATAGTCCAGGAATAAAGGTGAACTGCACTCAGACAATTGTATTTGGTGCTATTAGCAACAAGATGTATTTCTTGCATTACCACAGGCTGATGTAAGACTGAAACTGCAGCTTATTAAAAAATTTTTTTTTTACTGCAGTTAAACTTTGAGTGTTGTAAGCTTTGGATTCTAATAATAATAATAATAATAATAATAATATCTGTAATAATGTACTTTTTACTCTCTCTGTAG
>NW_017320466.1:0-399 GCF_000935625.1 Nanorana parkeri
TTGAGATTTTCTTCCAGATATTCCTTGAGATGCTGTAGCTCCGGACCCGATAGGGGGTACACCCGACCCACAGGTACGGCACTACCTTGTAACAAGTCGATAGGGCAATCATACGGCCTATGTGGCGGCAGAGACTCCGCCTTCTTCATGCTGAATACATCAGAAAAATCCGCGTACTGGGTTGGAATCGTCCCCGAACTCACCTGAAAAATGGAAGTGATGGTATAACATGATTGTTTGCAATACTCGGAGTCGAGTAGGAGGGTGTTGTTTACCCAGTCAAAGGTAGGCTGATGCTGTTTTAACCACGGTAACCCCAGAATCACAGAAAAAAGAGGTGAAGGGATGATATCAAAAGATAGGTGCTCAAGGTGATTGTGAGGGGATACCACCCTAATA
>NW_017320467.1:0-399 GCF_000935625.1 Nanorana parkeri
GTTAGATTTGCGTAACTGGGGGCATAATTCGCTCCCATGGCGGTGCCCTGGGTTTGGAGATAGAATTTGTCGAGGAACAAAAAATAGTTGTGTTCGAGTGTGAATCTTGTTGAGTTCAGAATGAATTGGGCTTGTTTGTGATGTAATGCCGGTTGTTGTGAAAGGTAATATTGTAAGGCTTGTAGGCCTATATTGTGTGGGATGGATGTGTAGAGGGAACACACATCCAGGGATACCCAGTGGTAGGTGGGCTCCCAGGTGTAGTGGCTTAATGTGTCTATTAGGTGACTGGAGTCTCTGAGGTAGGATGGTAATGTGATGACAATGGGTTGTAGAAATTGATCTACATAGGTGAGCACATAGGTGAGCACAGAAGGTTCATAGAAAAAGGCAACACCG
>NW_017320468.1:0-399 GCF_000935625.1 Nanorana parkeri
TTAGACTGCGACTGCTATCTAAAGAAAGCAAACCGTAAAACTGCGCACAACTTTTGGTTGGATGCACTTTGAATGCATTTGGTTCTAGGTATAGCCCTGCTGCCTGTCACTGTAATCAGCATAGTGGGACCCCTTCCTCCGAGACTCAATTTTTGTGGTGTGGAGTTTGAAAGGAAAGTACACAGAGGAACTTCTCCTTTAACCACTTCGCATCCATAGAGATTTTTTTAATTTTTGCAAACACATGTTCAAATCTGAATTTTCGGTTAGAACAGTGTTCAAAACCCCTTACAGCCTATAGAATAAAATAGGCTGCTTGCAATTTGTTTTATGTTGCACAATATTTGCGCAACTGTTTATCAAATCAAGGGAAATGACAGGTCTACTTTATGGAGAAAT
>NW_017320469.1:0-399 GCF_000935625.1 Nanorana parkeri
TGAACAGAACCTGAAAACTGGCTCAGTCATGAAGGGGTTAATAGTCCAGATAAATTTGTATTCAATGTAGGGTGAGAGGACCGTATAGAAAATGCCAACATGTTTCAGCGCCTCATTCTCAGGGCTTACCATTGGGAGAGCATGCATGAGCACTGCGATGGCTGAAACCGTCCCGTATGTTAGGCTGCATAGAGGTGGCAGCCATCACAGCCCCCATAACCCTGCATTGCATAGAGATGTATCTGGACTGTTATCGGAGTATTATTCACAATGCGGCACTAAGAACACGGGGAAGATCCTCGGCGCCGGTCATGTAGTCACATCATTGGCCAGCCACACCCTGCGGGCACTTCCTGTGCTGTGTATGAGCGACTCCGATCTGCAGGGTCGTTCTATTTC
>NW_017320470.1:0-399 GCF_000935625.1 Nanorana parkeri
ACTGGCGCATCTTGAAGAAGTGGGCATGGGGACTTAAGTTGAGGGTGTTTTGTTAGGTGATGCTACAGTTTCAGACAGCCCAGAACAAGTGCAGATGAAAACACGTGCATAAAAGCAGCTACATACATGCAGTTGTACAAGTAGTGCAGGCTGGGAAGAAAACAGGGACGCATATTACAAGACAGATGTTCACATTCACATAAATGATCTTAGAGGCTCAATCTGGCGCAAGTGCTTTGATGCATTCCCCCCATTATCTCTCAAAACACACTAAAACGATGCCTCTCTCGTGTACATTCACAGTGCCCAGTGCCAGTCAGTTCTCATGGACGGTGCAGAAAGGGGACATGGCGGGTTAGGGAGACGCCAATATTGAAGGCTGTGGTATGTATTTACTAA
>NW_017320471.1:0-399 GCF_000935625.1 Nanorana parkeri
GTTAGGCTTCCATGCTCTAACAGGCAAGTAAAAGGAAGTTCCCTTAATTAGGGCTGAAGGAACATTCCGCAGCCCCCGCTCAGGTGAGAGCAATGATAGCCCTTCAGCTTATGAGCTCACACCCAGCACAGCCAGGTGGTAAATCAGAGTTGCCAACACCAACAAAAAACTTTTTAGCCCTGAGGCACAATACGTCTGCAGCACTATCAAGTTTTGATCATCACGCTCAGTCTCTCCTTGTGAACCATCTGGAAACAACCAGAGCATGCACCTAAAATTGGTGTGAAATAAGCCTCTAGTGCTTATGGACACACCAATGTTTATTTGGAAAAGGAGTCTGGAAACATTTACCGGCCTTGGTTTGCCTTGCTTACACAGATAGGCTGTTGCCTATGACCC
>NW_017320472.1:0-399 GCF_000935625.1 Nanorana parkeri
ACCCGTGTCATCACAGGACCGCATACACCCGTGTCATCACACACACTGACAACCTTCACCGGGACACCGGAGTTCAAGAAGACACAATATGACCCCCAATCCCTCCAAACACAACGCACAGCAACAAACACCGACACATACACGGCGCCGACCCATACACGGCACCGACACATACACGGCACCGACACATACACGGCGCCGACACATACACGGCGCCGACACATACACGGCGCTGACACATACATGGCACTGAGACATACACGGCACCGACCCATACACGGCACTGAGACAAACACGGCGCTGACACATACACGGCACCGGGAAATACACGGCACTGAGACATACACGGCACCGGGAAATACACGGCACTGACACATACACGGCACTGACACATACACG
>NW_017320473.1:0-399 GCF_000935625.1 Nanorana parkeri
GGGGGGGGGGGGCAGGCCTACAGTTGTGTAAGGGGCCCCAACATTTCTGCAGGCTGCCCTGCTTAGGTTTGACTTTCGATCAAGCATTATTGACGATAGGTGAATGGATTGCTAGAATAAATTACACGATGTGTATGGAAGAACTTACTGCTGAACTCCACGATCGCTCTGACAAATTGCGAAGAACTTGGTCCTCTTGGACAGATTTTCGTTACTCATCCGAATATGATACCTATCTCTAAGGCGAGAAAACTATTTTTTTTCCTTCTCTTCCCTTCTTTCTCTTTTTTCGTCTCCTGTTTATATGACGGTCTTATAAGGTAGAAAATGGAGGAGGTTTCGAGTGGCTCCTGGAACGTTTTTCAATAGTTCAGATGTCCATTGCTGCCTATTTGTCCC
>NW_017320474.1:0-399 GCF_000935625.1 Nanorana parkeri
ACCTATTTCACTATAGTGATTTAATTCATTTATCCACTTTGTGTCTACACACACATATCTAGTCATCCCTTTAGTTACTGATTGAACTATTAGTGTTGTATATTCAGTTAAACATTCTTGGACCTAGTTGTCTGTAGTGCAGCAGCTTCTTATTAACCCTAATAGACATCACAGAATACCCATCAAGCGCAGATTTACATTAATACACACAGTGACTAGAGATGAGCAACGGGGCAAAGTTTGGTCTGCAGGAAGTTCCACAAACCCCAAACATATTGCTGAACCCAATTAAAATGATGAAAGATGATTCTTATTTTTTTCTGCCAATTTTCAAGTTTTTATTTAAAAACAAAAAAGTGGTAGCTGGGCACTGCCATGGGGGACATGTACCAATGGAAA
>NW_017320475.1:0-399 GCF_000935625.1 Nanorana parkeri
AGTGCATTCGGTTTCAAAGGGCGTCAAGGATCTGGAAAGTTTAGTCGGGGAGGGGAGAGATCTCAAGAAGTGGAGCAGTTGCAACGGCGTTTTGGAAAGCGACTGTTCCAGACCAGTCCAGAGCTTCGAGGTGGGATGGCGACACCAATCCAGCACCCGGGTCAAGTGGGAGGCGATGTAATAAAGATGTACGTCCGGAAGACCCATCCCTCCGGAGTGTTTGGGTAATCGAAGTATGTTGTATTTGAGTCGGGGAGGCTTACTCGCCCAAACAAATTTGGTGAAGAGAGATCTGATCGTTCGGAAGAACGAATGTGGTATCTTTATCGGGAGAGCCTGGAGTGGATATAAGAGCCAGGGGAGAATGGTTTGCTTTAAGATATTACACCTGCCCATCCA
>NW_017320476.1:0-399 GCF_000935625.1 Nanorana parkeri
ACTCCTGCTCTAAGCAATAATGTCACAGTAAGGGTTTGCATTATTGACAAAAATGATAATAGTCCTAAAATCCTTTATCCATCTCAGGAAAATGAAGAATCAGGATTATTTGAATTTATTCCTCACACTGCCGAGAAAGGTTATCTAGTGACCAAGGTGATTGCGGTGGATGCTGACTCTGGACACAATGCCTGGCTCTCCTATCATTTCTTACAAGTTTCTGAACCTTCTCTGTTTGTTATTGGCCAGCAGACAGGTGAAATCAGAATAGGACGAGACCTTCCAGACAAAGATTCTTTCAGACAAAAGGTTGTGATTCTCGTAAAGGACAATGGTGTTCCATGTCTGTCTTCTACAGTCACATTGAATTTAGTAATGGCTGAAAGCTTTCAACAAGTT
>NW_017320477.1:0-399 GCF_000935625.1 Nanorana parkeri
TGTTTCTTCACTAAGGAACTTTACAAGTTGCCACCCATGGAGTGACCTACTGCATTTGAAGGACTATTCAGCAATAAAGATCTGCTATGCTGATGGTTATCACAGACTCTGATATTTGGACATCTGTATATATGTTCTTTTATTCCAGGTCCAAAGGACAAGCCACAAGTTTATATGTACGGACTCAATATGTACAGTTGTTGTTATTGCATGATATGCA
The DNA here is from genome assembly GCF_000935625.1 of Nanorana parkeri. Classification (NCBI taxonomy): domain Eukaryota; kingdom Metazoa; phylum Chordata; class Amphibia; order Anura; family Dicroglossidae; genus Nanorana; species Nanorana parkeri. Next base: position 221 of record NW_017320477.1, read on the forward strand.
TGTTTCTTTGTCTTTCAGATCTTCAAGACAGCACAAATTGCACTTCGTTTATTTGTATTTGCATAACTACCGTTGTATGATGTATATAGTGACATTTACAATGCCAGACGGGGAGTGTGCCGGCCCAATGGGGCACAGAAGTTTATTTAGATAGAAGTTTTATATAGATTGTTTTCTCT
>NW_017320478.1:0-399 GCF_000935625.1 Nanorana parkeri
TGATTGCACTGCCACAGACATCACACGAATGTCCCAATTTGATGTCGGCTGCCGCTGACCCGGGTAGAGTCGATTCTTTGTTGTATATTGAGCTGGAGAAAGGTTTTGTAATAGGCCCATTCTCCGAATCCCCATTTTCATCATGGAGGGTCAACCCCATTGGTCTGGTATGTGGCAAATTCTCCAATAAATATCGATTGATTTATGATTTGTCGGCTCCACATTCTTTACATATACCGAGTTTAAATTCGTTGATTCCATCGGAGGAATTTTCCCTTAAATATTCCTCTGTGGATCAGGCGATACAGTACATCATCGAGGCGGGCATGGGGGCTTGGTTGTCTAAAGCAGATATTTTGGACGCATTCAAACTGCTGCCTATCAAGCAGTCATTGTGGC
>NW_017320479.1:0-399 GCF_000935625.1 Nanorana parkeri
TCTATGGTCCTACATAACTTCATATCATCAGCAGACACGGCCCGGGGACTATTTGTTCCCACCTCCATAAACAGGACTGGTCCCCTGTGGGCGGGGCTGTATGTAGTGGGAGAGCACAGACTCCGCCTCTCGGGGCGGGGTAGTTGGGTCTGGTGGTCTCACGGACGCTCTCGGTTTCAGGGTATGGCTCCATCTTCTTCGAGGGACAAGTCAACCTGACCAACATGAACCTGGATGACATCGTTCATATCCGGAGTAAGGAAGTCATCGTGTACACAGACGACGCCAACAAGCCGCCGGTGGGAGAAGGTCTGAACCGGTATGAAGCTCCTCCCCATGTGTTATGTAATCCCAGGGGCCCCCTTCCAGGGTAGGATAGTCTTCCCCGGGGGGCCCCCC
>NW_017320480.1:0-399 GCF_000935625.1 Nanorana parkeri
TCTCCAACAATCGACCAATGTGTGGTGTGCTAGGAGAGAGCGAAAAGCACCTGACTGTGAAGATGGGGTTGAGTGAGGGCCGGTCCTGTCTATACTAGGGAACAAAGTCAAGTTTGAGTCACCACACAGGATCACTGTTCCCCTGGCATGTGATTCCACCACTTTTAGGAGATGAGACAAAAAACTTACCTGTCGGGTGTTGGGGGTGTAATACGTTACCACGGTGACTTCCTGGTCCTGCAGTAGGCCTTGGATCAGGAGATATCTGCCAGAGGGATGCCGAATTTCTTTACGGCTCTCGAAACAGGCCCTGCGATGGAAACCAATGAGGACACATCTGTGTTTTGTTGGCGCATTCGCCGTGAATACTGTGGGAAATTGCGAGTGGAAGTACCGTGG
>NW_017320481.1:0-399 GCF_000935625.1 Nanorana parkeri
AATATTAACAAGTGGTCCTCAATTGCGAGGAAACAACACAGGGATTAAAGTGTCTAGTGCTGGATGGAAACGTAGCTGATGTGTGAAATGTATCAGGTGCCTGGGAAGATTTTCATTAATCTTAGACATATAGTTTTTCCCCTCTGAGGAACGTTTATCCGGAATGTTTATTTGAATAATGAATGTAATCAATGTGCACTGGAACCTGGATGTGTATAGTCCTTCAAATAAATATGATTGGTATCAACAAAAATTATGCTTGATTGAAGATGTCTTGTTAGTATGCAGCAAAACATAACAAGTGACCCGGTTAATTGGTATGCAACGTACCGCTGAGTTATGGTCCCACTTAATATGAGAGAAACCTCCAATTTGTATATAGTGGAGACTCGAGTAAAG
>NW_017320482.1:0-398 GCF_000935625.1 Nanorana parkeri
GCACGATATTCTAATTATTCGAGTTTCACCTGTATGGTTTTAAATTGTTGAATTGTGCAATCTATGTTGAATTGTGTGATTATAATTTTAACAATTCTACAGGTCACTGATTGTAGTACATATTGCATCTCTATTATTGAGCTGATTAAAATGAACTTCTATTTTGTCAGTTTTATCTACAGCAGTTATTATGCATAATAATCTTTTAATATTGTTTATTTTATCAAACATCATGAACAAGAATACATTCACAGTGTACCTCCAGGAAAATTACAGACTTATGTGCAACAAATAATGCAAGTTCATTGTACAATGATGCAGCCCACACAATACAGATTTTAAACATCACAACTGAATATCCACAGGGACCAGGTGGGGTTCATCCCAGCAAGGCAAGC
>NW_017320483.1:0-398 GCF_000935625.1 Nanorana parkeri
AGGCATCATGGCACACTCACAAACCAGCATGTAAAACATGTAAGACACCAAACATGCCAAGCTTTAAAATTGCGCACACCAGTGAAATCGCAAAAATACTACCATACCCAAAATTTACCATAGGCGACACTTTAAAAGCTTTTACCGCTCTTCAGTTTAGTGTTATCAGTGATTGATAGCCCTAGAATTATTGCTCTCATTCCGACGTTTGCGGCGATATGTAACATGTGTGGCGTAATGGGCGCAATCGTCGTTTTCGAAATGTATGCATGCGTGTATGTATGGGGGAGACTTAAAAAAAAAAATCATTCTTATTTATGTGTAACTTTAAATTTGTTTGGGGGAAACTTTAAAACATTTTTTCACTTAACTTTATTGCTATCCCATAGGGGGCTAAG
>NW_017320484.1:0-398 GCF_000935625.1 Nanorana parkeri
GTATGGGGAGGGTTCCCTCTAGTGGTCAGAAATGATATCACATCCTCTGCCTGCATTGGAGTTGTATGAGGAGGGTTCCCTCTGGTGGTCATAGATGATATCACGTCCTCTACCTGCAGTGGAATTGTATGGGGAGGGTTCCCTCTGGTGGTCATAGATGATATCACGTCCTCTACCTGCAGTGGAATTGTATGGGGAGGGTTCCCTCTGGTGGTCATAGATGATATCACGTCCTCTACCTGCAGTGGAATTGTATGGGGAGGGTTCCCTCTGGTGGTCATAGATTATATCACGTCCTCTACCTGCAGTGGAATTGTATGGGGAGGGTTCCCTCTGGTGGTCAGAGACGATATAACATCCTCTGCCTGAATTGGAATTGTATGTGAAGGGCTCCCTCT
>NW_017320485.1:0-398 GCF_000935625.1 Nanorana parkeri
AGGTACATATATATTAGCAATAACACACTCCAAACCAAATAAGGTACAGTGCAAGAAGATATATCGTCCATGTGGGTCTATGCTGGACTGTAAGCAATCAAACACAACACTTTCATGTAACAGGATCGACACCCCTCTAGCATAGGATGAGTAGCACGAGTGAAATACCACTGAATAACTTTTGCGTCGCAAGAGACCCACTGTGTCCCTGGTGTTGTGGGTCTCCTGGAGGCACACTATGGATGGCCTGCGCGACAAAACAGACGAGAGGACAGCCTGTCTCTTGGTCCTGTCCCCCAGGCCACGCAGATTCCACGAGAAGACAGACAGTTTACGTAGCCCCATGTCTACCGCGGAATATAGATATGTACACAGCACGCAGTGAAGCAGGTATCCAC
>NW_017320486.1:0-398 GCF_000935625.1 Nanorana parkeri
CCTATTGGCCTTTCCATTGGTCGCCACCACTGTGAGGAGATTGTATGGGACATTGTACCCTAGCCCCTGTTTCCGGTTATCCTGGGCATCCCATGGCTTCGGAAGCACAATCCCCAAATAGACTGGGCCATGGGACGCATCACATTTCAGTCCTCCTACTGTGTCTCCCACTGCATCTCCTCTGCTCCTGGCTCTCTTTTGGCCCTGGCCTCCTCTTCTCAGGTATTGCCCGCCAAATACGGGGAATACGCGGATGTCTTCGAAAAGGCAGGGGCAGACGCCTTACCTCCCCACAGACCCTACGACTGCCCCATTGATCTGCTCCCTGGGGCCCCATTGCCGTACGGACGGCTGTATAACTTATCTGAGCCCGAGACCCGGGCGCTGAGGGAATACAT
>NW_017320487.1:0-398 GCF_000935625.1 Nanorana parkeri
CCCTTCACAGCAGAGCTCAGACAGAGAGAGGGAGAAGCTGCACAAGGAGCCAATCAGTTTACATGCTGATAGGAGAAGAGAGAGAGAGAGGAGCTCATCAGTCTGCTGCTTCTCCTTTGCTGTCCAATCACAGGCTGGGGGGAGGGACAAGACTTGTAAGTGTTACTGAACTGCAGCAGAGAAAAGTCAGGCCGCCTGCCCTGTCAGACAGGCGTATGCTGCATGGTAGAGCTGTGCAAGTCTCAGGACTGGACGGACAGAAATACAAATCCTTTGTCAGATAAGACGGCTCCCCTGTGACCAGGCCCGAATTTCCCACAAGGCCACCGAGGCCCGGCCTCAGGGCGGCAGAGAGCTGAGGGGCGGCAGCGGTGACCTTGTGGGGGAAGTTGCGGGCG
>NW_017320488.1:0-398 GCF_000935625.1 Nanorana parkeri
TTCAGGGAGTCAAAATCCTATAAGCCGGGTAAGCAGTTTCGAAGGCCCTGGAGGGTCTCTTCGACTTTTTCTAAAGTCCCTCTACCTCTACTCAGGATCGCCAGCAGTCCTTTTGAAATATCGCCCGCCCAGGTCTGCCAAGTGGGAGCCAGATTGACCAGGTTCGGACGGGTCTGGGCGGAACATTATAGACGACCGGTGGGTGTTGAACACAATATTGAGGGGTCATTCATGGACCTTCTATCAAAGTCCGGGCCCATCTTTTGTCCCGACGCAGCTGCCGGGCTGCAGAATCGGGCGCGATGTCCTGTGGACTTACGTAAATACTTTGATATCCCAGGGAGCGGTGGTATCCCAGGTTCCCTGTCACGAGCGCTTTCTGGGTGTCTACTCTCCTC
>NW_017320488.1:2067-2331 GCF_000935625.1 Nanorana parkeri
GAACCATTCACCACCTTCCTGGCGGATCAGGTGGTACTGGTATCGATGCTGGGATTTGTTCCGAAAGTCGCTTCCTGCTTTCACATCAATCAGGAGATTGTTCTGCCCTTCTGTGACTCCAGCGGGACCGATCAGCTGGCTCGCCTGGATGTTGGCAGCGCCTTACGATCCTACCTGGATGCTACAATGTCTTTTCGGAATTCGGATCACCTGTTCGTAATTGCTGCTGGGCCCAGGAAGGGCTTGCGAGCCTCCAGTAGGACT
>NW_017320489.1:0-398 GCF_000935625.1 Nanorana parkeri
AGGTGGAGAGAGGATATCCCCTTGCTGACGGAAGATAGTTGGGAATCGTGTGTGCAGACATTTGTATCTACAGTAATTTCCCCCAGGGAAAGGTTTATACAACTGAAGTTTGTACACAGAGTTTATTAGACCCCTGTTTGGCTGGCCAGGATATATCGCACAGCCGACGCTCACTGTAACAGGTGCACCGCGGAGATGGGCATGTTTTTCCACACAGTTTGGTCATGTTGTCACCTTCGACTATACTGGGAATCCATGGTCTCCACAGTAAACGCAGTGACAGGTTTGCAGTTGGAGGTGGAGCCCTTGATCTTCCTGCTTGGCTGTGGTGACACTATACAAACGACTAGGGCTACGGAACTACTTATTATTATAATTATACAGGATTTATAGAGCGC
>NW_017320490.1:0-398 GCF_000935625.1 Nanorana parkeri
TCTGCTGGCAATACAACGAGGGAACCTGCAGGTTTGGAAGCAGTTGCCGCTTCAAACATGAGTGTTCCGGATGCGGGGGGGGGTCACTCCCTCTCCAGGTGTTTTAAGCAAGGAAAGGGGCGTGCCGGCGAGGCTTCGGGTAAGAGGGACGACTCCGGTGAGGGTGGAAAGGATGCGTTCCTTTCAATGACAGTTATACCTCCATTCTCAAAAAAATTTGCCTTCTGCTCTTCAGTATCCCACCGTTGTTTACCAGAAGTTGGCGAAGGAGGTCAGTTTAGGGCGCATGGAGGGCCCCTTTTCTTCCGCACCGTTGAGTGATTTGGTCGTCTCTCCTCTCGGGGTGGTAGTGGGTGATTAGGGAGGTTTCGGGGATCAATTCGGTTATTCACTACTTG
>NW_017320491.1:0-398 GCF_000935625.1 Nanorana parkeri
GGGCTAAGCTTCAATAAGATTGACTTGGAGCTTATATGGGGCCTTTTCACTAGCAGGCAAATGGAGTGTCAGGGAGCCAACAGAAAGGTAAATACTAGTAGTGTGGGGGGATATGGTAACAATTAGTTGAATCTCTTGCTCTGCCCTTTATAAACATAGCACAAGTTCTGCATTTGCACATTAATCTTCTGAATTAAAGACCAGCTAGTAGACACATTAGGGTTTATTTACATAAGGCAAATAAGCTGTTCACTTTGCAGGGTAATTTTCCCCTAAGCTTAGTGAATAAGGTCAAGCTCTGGTGAATTCAGTCATTCAATCAAGTACAAGTAAAAATATTGTTTTTTTTAATTTCCTTGCATGTGATCAGTTGTTCTTTCGAAAGCAAATCTTCACCA
>NW_017320492.1:0-398 GCF_000935625.1 Nanorana parkeri
GCAGGAATTGGGGTGATCTGAGGGGTGAAGGTGCAGGAATTCAGAATCAGAGAAGAGCAGAGTGGAGAGTGCAGGGACATTATTTTGCTGGGAGCTCCCCGGTGACCCGGCTCCTGGGATCGGTCCAGCCCGGTCTAAGCCAGCTTATTATAAGTACAAAAATAGCAAACATCAAAGACAAATGGCGTCATCGCCCGTAAATGAAACACCTCCCGGCCTTCACACGCTTCTTGGAAGGCATTTATGCAAAAAAAAAAGACGGCCGAGTATATATACACAGACATAGAGCCGGGTATACAGAAGCCGGTATATACAAGGACACAGTGGCGGACCTAAGGAACACAGCGCTCTCCTTCTGCAGCGCTGGGCCGGCTGTCACTTTCTCTCCTCCCCGCTGG
>NW_017320493.1:0-398 GCF_000935625.1 Nanorana parkeri
ACAGGGTGCTAAATCAAGGGTACTTTGCACAATACTTATCTAGTGATAAAGCTGTTCTCTACTTTTTTCACTTTATTAAACAGGTACATTCCCATTACTTTCTGTGTACTTATCACCAGGATGAGAAGAGGTGAGATATTTCAGTTCCTACCTGACTTATCACGGGTTATTAAACAGCATTTTCTAGACTTTTCACTTTGCTAAGGTGAGAAAAGCCTTCTAATTGCTTATCACACTCTTTCACAGTTTATTAAACGTACACCTTAGTAGCCAAGAAATTTCACGGATGGACTTATTGCACAGGTGGCAACCTATCATGGTACCACGCTTGAATTCACTGAGCTCCTGAGAGCGTCTCATTCTTTCACAAATATTTGTAGAAGCGTCTGCATGCCTAG
>NW_017320494.1:0-398 GCF_000935625.1 Nanorana parkeri
GGGGTCCCCTCCGGGGCACCCCATCTGGGGAGGGACGGTCGGGAAACCGCCGATGGAAAGTCCTCTGAAGTCGGGGGGCATGCACCACTTCTGCATCCTCCCATGAGTCATCAGCAGAGCCATACCCTTTCCAACGAATGAGGTACTGAAGCTTACCCCGTATTCTCCTGGAGTCAAGAATTTCCTGCACCTCGAACTCCTCCTCCCCCTGAACTGTGATAGGTGGTGCGGGTGGTGAGATCCTGTCAGGAAAAGGGTTAGGACGGACGGGCTTGAGTAAAGAAACATGAAACGTGGGGTGTATTTGTAGGCGGGATGGTAGAATGAGCTTCATGGTGTTGGGGTTAATGACCTTTTCAATCATGAAGGGACCCAGGAACTGCTTCCCCAATTTCTTT
>NW_017320495.1:0-398 GCF_000935625.1 Nanorana parkeri
AGCAAGCTGGCTATTGTACCCGCCCACTGTCTGCTGTCAATTAGCATGGGATAGAGAACATTCTGCTTCAGGCCCCTCCTCTGCTGATTGGCAGTGGGCAGATGCAATAGCCAGCCTATTGCAATTTGAACTATCCAATAGCAGGCTGGCTATGGCTCCCAGCATTAAAATACAAAAAAAAGATTACAAAAAATAAAGACATAAAAAGAAAAAAAACATTTAAAAAAGTAAAGAAAAAGTTAAATAAATAAAAATTTAAAATGCAAACAAATAATAAAAATTAAAGTTTACAAAAAATAAAGTTAAAAATAGAAAAAAACTTTTTGTGCTGTGTCATTTTTATATAAAAAATGTTTTAAATTATATTGTAATCTTCTGAACAACAGGAACAGACAGCA
>NW_017320496.1:0-398 GCF_000935625.1 Nanorana parkeri
GCAACTGTGGCTAAGGACTTGTTTTTCCTTTTTTGCTGGACCTCTCGTCCAGCTCTACAACCTAATTTTCTCTTAGGTCTGGTGACCATTTCTTTTTCCTGACATTGGGCGTGCGAACTTGTGACAAAAAAGATTCAGCTTCTCTAAGCACAATCCCCTCTCTACGGGCTGGATATTTGGGTCTGGTCCCCACTCTGTTCCATTCTGATAGCGTTTCTTGTTCGTCCACTGCCGAGGCCCAAGAATTATCGCAGTGTGTAGGAATGTTGGAAAAGGGGCGGGGGACCACTGGAGAAGTAGTACCATGGATATTTGAGTGTGGATCTAAAGGAGCAGATTAGTGTGGGCCTGGTGTGGAAGTGTACAGCCTGCAGGGCTGTATTAGCTGCTGGGGGCAC
>NW_017320497.1:0-398 GCF_000935625.1 Nanorana parkeri
CAGTCTATATTGCATTCAGGGAAAAGTGCCAATGCGAAATAGGTCATAACAACCTACTGTCAACAGTTTCTTTGAAACGTGTTAAACAATCAAAATTGTTGGTAATTGGTTGCCTGCACAGGGCTTCCTTAATTTACTACTAGCAGCTGGACAGAGCAAGGAGGTTAACTAAACCTGTTGATTTGCCCATCATGTGCAAAGCATAGATGCAATTAAAGTCACTGCAGTCAGTTTTTATTAAAAAAGTAAAGTTTTTATGTTGGAGACTATGTGTAAAACAATCTCTGTTGTTTAATTATGCTGGAAACTGCATTCTCACATTATATAAATGTTCTCTTTGTTTTATTCTAGGAAAAAGTGGATCCAGGAACAAAAGTAAGTTTTACAAATATTCTGGA
>NW_017320498.1:0-398 GCF_000935625.1 Nanorana parkeri
GCCAGGACCTTATGTGATGCTGGAATCCTAACCTGAAGACATAAAGAATTCTGGAATAGAGGTCATTCCTGAACTGATCTCCACAAGAGCTCTGCATAGAGCTAAAGGAAGAGTGTTCGTGAATGTGTGTAATGTCTCGGGTTCCCCTGTGGATCTGGGGGCGAAGATGCCCATTGGGCAGGTGGTCTCAGTCACCCCCCTCACACCCACTGATTCAGTGGGGGGAGAAAAAAATGAAATCTCAGCCGAACGGTTCTTTCCCAAAGATGCTCCCGTATCCTCTGAATGGAAGAAACGGTTACAGTCTCAGCTTGTCAATTGGCGAGAGCTGTTCTCAAAAGATGAGTTTGATGTGGGGTGGGGTGTGCCAGGAGTACCCAACACCGTATCCGGTTACA
>NW_017320499.1:0-398 GCF_000935625.1 Nanorana parkeri
GAGACAACAAGTTCTGTAATCTTCAAAGTAAATTTCAATGTGTATCCGGACAGTGGCAATCCAATGGTGTGATGAGTAAACGAAACAACCCCCTCTTGGGTATGTTCTCACCGGACTTCAGATGGACACAGGCCGTATAGCCAGATGAAGAAAGCTGTTTGCCGTCCTAGCCTACATCTATACCTCCACAATAAAAACATGTTTTTATTGTGGAGGTATAGATGTAGGCTAGGACGGCAAACAGCTTTCTTCATCTGGCTATACGGCCTGTGTCCATCTGAAGTCCGGTGAGAACATACCCAAGAGGGGGTTGTTTCGTTTACTCATCACACCATTGGATTGCCACTGTCCGGATACACATTGAAATTTACTTTGAAGATTACAGAACTTGTTGTCTC
>NW_017320500.1:0-397 GCF_000935625.1 Nanorana parkeri
GAGGATCTACAGCTGAGTGATACACAAATAAGATACAGTTAAGTTATAGTTAAGGTACTTGAATGTATTTTTAAGATTTATCCCCTGAGTTTAGTGTCACTTTAAAGTATTTCTAAAGGTAACACTTTTTTTTTCATTTTAGAAAGACATAGGGTGGGGATTTAAAACTATGGTCAGTTTTTTTTTACCCCTCTATCAGGGAGATTTCCCCTCACTTTCTGCCCTGTGGACTCAACAGGAATGATAATATCTTTCCTTGGACGGTTGTTATGGGAACAAGTGTGCCCTTTGGAAGATGTCTCTCTATTTCTCTTTTGGGGGCACCTCAAATTATATATCTATATATCTATAGATATATATAGGGATCTTTTACATACAAACTGCTTATAAGAATAGT
>NW_017320501.1:0-397 GCF_000935625.1 Nanorana parkeri
ACCACTGACCTCTGCACTGTAGATCACACCACTGACCTCTGTCCTCTGCGTCACACTGTAGACATCTGCACTCTGCGTCACACAGCTGACTTCTGCCCTCTGCATCACTTTGCTGCACTCTGCGTCACACCGGTGACATCTGCACTCTGCATCACGCTGCTGAACTTTGCGTCACACCGCTGACCTCTGCACTGTGTGTCACAACGCTGCACTCTGCGTCACACCACTGACATCTGCACTCTAAGTTACACCGCTGACCTCTGCCCTCTGCGTCACACTGTGCTGTACAGTGTTCTCTGTACAGCCCTGTGGTATAAGTCAGAGCTATATAAATGTTTAATAATAGTGTATTACTATGGGGGGGAATTAGAGTGTAAGCTCCTCTGTACAGAGACTG
>NW_017320502.1:0-397 GCF_000935625.1 Nanorana parkeri
CCCCCCTTTTCAAACCCAACAGAAAAAACACCCTTCCATCCTATACTCGCCTAAATCCTTCTTGTTCAGGTCTGACCTGCATCAGTCATGTCCCTTCCTCCGCCTATTGCTCCGCAGGGAACTTTCCAGACCAGACAAAATGAGACATGCAGTATTTTTCAGGCCTGGTCTGGAATGGATTGCGCTGGTGTGAGCAGAGGCCAGAAATAGCACTGGGATATATTAGGATGCATTTTGTGTCCAGAAACAATCTGGTCTGGTCTGGAGATGATCTTGGTGTGGTGTGAATGGGCCCTTGTCTGTGCAGTCATATAGTGCAAACAAATCAGCTGAAAATGTATCTCAAATACAAGTTATTTTTTCCTAAAAAGCATGCTGCATTTAACTTGCTGCTGAA
>NW_017320503.1:0-397 GCF_000935625.1 Nanorana parkeri
GTATTAATTCTATTGGGCAATCGTATGGCCTATTAGGAGGGAGAACCTCCGCATTCTGTTTATTGAAAACATCAGAAAACTCCTGGTACTGACTAGGAATCTCCTCGGTGGAAATCTGTAACAGGGGGGATATGGGGTAACATGTCTCCTTACAGAAAGCGGAATCAAGACTGATACCCCCTTTGGCCCATAAGATCGTGGGTTTATGAAGTTTGAGCCATGGTAACCCTAGTATTACCGGAAAAAGGGGAGAAGGAATAATATCGAAGGTGAGATATTCTGTGTGACTCCCTTTACATGTGATCAGAAGTGGCTGAGTTTGATTATAAATAGGCCCTGAGGAGGCGGTAGTACCGTCTATAAAGCTCACAGAAAGCGGTGTTAATCTCTTTGAATA
>NW_017320504.1:0-397 GCF_000935625.1 Nanorana parkeri
AGGATTTGAACCGGGGACCCCCAGTGCTGCAAGGCAGAAGTTGCTAAATTAACAAGTGAGATCCATTCTTTAGACACACCATTCAAACCTGTAGGTCTCTTTGTTCGAGAAAAGGTTCTGTCTGAATTTTGTTTAGGAATACCAGGAAGGGGAAACATGTGGACAACAGAGACTAATAATGAGGCTACCAGGTAAAATGTGGACCTGGAATGGAGGCTTCATCTCACCCAAAGCTCTACAAAGCCTCCAGGCTCCTGGACCCAGAACAGGACCCAGAACATCAACCCTGTAGCGCCTCACCATATGTATGTGAGAAACCTAAGTGACACCTTCATACCATCCACAATCCTTCTAGCCCAGTGGTTCTCAACCTTTCTAGGGTCGGGACCCCTTGGTA
>NW_017320505.1:0-397 GCF_000935625.1 Nanorana parkeri
ATTTACAGATACCCTCTGGACCCGTTCCCATAGCCAGTTCAGGGACATCACAGACCTTAGAAGCATAGCTCCTGCCTAAACGTTTTAGTTTGTTTGGAAGAGAGTGGGAAAGGTTAGATTTTATTGTTTTTGTCCATGTTGGACACAAATTTCCCCTAAAGGTGCCCATACACCTTACAATTATCTGCAGATTTTCTGTGGTCAGATAAAAAAAGGGCAAAAGATTGGCACAGGTGGAGATTACTCCATTCACACAGTTAAGTGTAGATGGAGGAATCTGTTGCACCTTCTCCATCTGACCACAGAAAATCTGCAGATAATTGTAAGGTGTATGGGCAGCTTTACTTTCCATCTTGCTGGATTATTATGTATTTACTGAAAAAGCTGAACGAAATCT
>NW_017320506.1:0-397 GCF_000935625.1 Nanorana parkeri
GTAAGTCAATCGTGGTTTGATCCGTGTTCCCCCTTGCTTCGGACATCAAAACAATAAAGTAAATGGTACAGGCTTGGCAATTAATAAATGGGGAGCAGGAGGGGGAAGGTAAATAGCAGGGCAGGGCAACAGGCAGGATATAAGGGGGGGGGGCAGGGCCAGGAGGGGGAGAAAGAAGTTTAGAGAGATATGGAGAGTTGGTGGGACCGATGTGCGCACGACAGGCCTCTGTGGTCTCTGCTGATTAGTGGTTAGATGGACAACTCTGTCCCTCCAGGACAGAGTTGGCATCTTCTCCCTCCATGTTGACCCATTGTTTGGTCCGCCGATGACAGCACCAATCCAAGACCCGGGCAAGTGCGGTCGCTTTATAGTATTTGGCCATGTCCGGAAGGCC
>NW_017320507.1:0-397 GCF_000935625.1 Nanorana parkeri
AAACACACTGTTCATTTATATTTAAAGCTTCTCGCTATTGGTTGAACTCGATGGGCTTGTATCTTTTCAACCTGACTAACTAACTATGTAAGGCTCAGATTCATTTCTAGAGATGGGAAAAGAAACGTTACCTTTTGTGTGTGAAGTAAATGGCTAATTAAATGGCATTTGGTATCTAAAACTCTCTGTAACATAAACCATTCTGTTTGCCTTTGTTTTATCTGAGTGCTGCTGAGCTCCTGAGGCTTCTTTGCCGCCACTTCCTCTCTACATGCGCTCCAGCAATGGCTGCGCGGCATCATACAGGCGGGTTTTCTGACGGTGGACCATGGCTGTGTAATGTGCTTTAAAAAAAGGCCACTTGTAGTTTCTCATCAGAAGCCCATGTGACAGGGTG
>NW_017320508.1:0-397 GCF_000935625.1 Nanorana parkeri
ATGATCTTCACTCTAGATGCCCACTTGCGTTAGCAGACCAAGGGTACACTCCTTCCCTCTTCTTTAACTTTCCTTTCTAATCCCCACCTTCACCTGCCAGTGCTCCACTTCCTTGAGGACAGCAGATGCCCACCAATGATGTGTATTTATATATTACAGGCAGTGGTGTATTATGGTTTTGTGCTGCCCTAGTCAATCCTAAACTCGTGAACCCCCTCATCTAATTGGTATCGGTGCATCCCTATATAGATCCCAGCAGACAGGTATACAGAATAGAATCCTGCACACGTTTATATACCTGTGTGCTGGGATTCTATTATATATACCTTTGCGCTGGGATTCTAATATATATATATATACATACACATACACTGAGTGGCCAGATTATTATGACCAC
>NW_017320509.1:0-397 GCF_000935625.1 Nanorana parkeri
AGTTCCTCCAATGGGATAAGAGCGTTCTCCGCCATAAATCTTCCCAAACGAACATCCCCATCCACACCCCAAGTCCGCAAATATGATAATTGCTCTCCTGGTAAAAACCAGGGGAAACCACCAATTGGTGCTAAAGGGGATATATTGGGGACCAATTCTCCCCTTTTATTTACTGTATCCCATACCTTTAAAGTATGTACAGTCAGGGGCGATACTGTGGCCGCCAAACCTCTACTGGCCGATGGTAGCCAGTGGGCATTAGCTACATTTCTACCGGCCATATATTTTTCCAACAGAACCCATATTGGTTTTCTGTTACTCCACACAAATCTCAAAAACAAACTACATAATTGTTTAAAAAAAATGGCGGCAATCTAATCGGTATTGACTGTAAAAA
>NW_017320510.1:0-397 GCF_000935625.1 Nanorana parkeri
CTCTGTTTTTCTTCACGATGCTGTATACATAGATGCAATGTTCTTCTAAGCAAGTAAAACTTAATTCAGCAATCCCCAAGAGCTCAGTGCTTCATCTAAAACACATAACCAACAGATCTAACCCGTTTTGGCTGGAGCTGCCTTTTGATTTTGTAATATTTTTCTCACCGTACCATCATATATAACAGACAAACGTAAAAATTAGGAAAAAACAGATGATTACCTAGGCCCAGTCTATGGTACCTACCTACATATCTAGTACCTTCAGAAGAAAATGACTTGGTCACGTTTAGTCTCGTTCCATTCCCACTGAGCTTTTTTCCCTCTACGGTTTCCACCTGGCAGCAGTAGATTCTGGAATCACACTCGGTCAGGCTCTTTATGGTAATCTGGTGTT
>NW_017320511.1:0-397 GCF_000935625.1 Nanorana parkeri
AAAGTCTAACTCACAAACTAAGTAGAAAAGGGTAATCAATGAAATCCAACTGTTCGATTATGGTAGATGGGGAAGATGTCCAAATAAAAGACCAGCTAAGAGAAATGTTGCAGAATGAAGAGCTCTTGGAACACCAGGTAAGTTAAAGCAAAAAAAATAAATCAGTCACCCGGATCGGCTGTCGAAGCTTGAGAGGAGCAGAATCTCCCTGTCAATCCGTGACGGTTTTGGGATTTACGTTCCCACAGCAGAGTCGGACGGTGCTCCTTTGGGGTTGGAGGTGGAGGTGTGGAAGGAGCAGCGGTAGCAGAGATTGTGAGTTGTAGTTGTTTCAAGAGGGATCCAGCTTCTTCCAAGGAAGAGAATGAGTGAACTTGGTTTCCATAATTAAAGACAA
>NW_017320512.1:0-397 GCF_000935625.1 Nanorana parkeri
TGTTTTGCATAAGGTTAAAAATAGGAGTAGGGTTTTAATGCCATCCTTCTGGATTTATTTGTGCTAGCACTGTCTGCTTTATTAGGATGCATTATAACTGCATAGATTGTGGTAAATAATATTACTGCTGCAATGTTGATATTGATTTAAGTGTGCCATTGTCAAATATTTGAAATAAACCTGTTATACTGCGATTTCTCCATCTATCAGCATACTGCAGGTTGCTCAAATCTAAAGTAGTATGATTTTCACAGATGGGTGGGTAAACTCGGTTACATCCTATAGCTGTTTGGCGTTGCCAATCCCCCCTTACAATCGTGATGATCTCTCATGAAACCCATACTAGTTTTGGCCATTTATCCCTTAACCTGTCTAATTCTGATTTATTATCATCTTT
>NW_017320514.1:0-397 GCF_000935625.1 Nanorana parkeri
CGGCTGTGCCACCCCTCTACTCCCTGCCGCCCCCGAGGCCAAGCCTCGGTGGCCTTGTGGGAAATCCGGCCCTGGCACTGATGATAGTAACAGCTACATTCAGCTTGGAATTAATGGCTCTATAATATTAGGATATGTTTGTGCTATACACCAAAGGTGCTTGGTGTGCAGTTGGCCAATGGGGCACAGCAGAATGATTTGCATGGCTCCCCCACTATCCTGAAATGAGGCATAATCCTTTGATTTTTAGGATATGTGATAGAATGAGACATTCTGTTCTAAGAAGGATCTACACACTGGTTCAGCGGAGGACTTTTTGGTTCCTTTTAACCCTTCTCACCATAATTCTTCTGGGTTATACATACTAAAAAATTAAAAACAAATTTACTTTTCTGAC
>NW_017320515.1:0-397 GCF_000935625.1 Nanorana parkeri
TTAGAGAGGAGCCAATTAACCTACCAGCATATCTTTGGAGTTACAGTATATATAGAAAGAAGGAAGACATCCATGTGAGCTAAGTTAGTAAACTGGTATACCATATATGTTCCCTGTCTGTCCAACAAGATATGTGCCAAGATCAATGTCTGAGCATGGCATAAGTACAATCAGAATTAAAATTGAAGTTTTGATAAAAGGTAAAGGTATTTTCCCTTTAAAAAAAATCACTGTTTATTTGTGAAAATATATATTTTTTGTTGAAAACACAGTCACTTCTTTATGGATAGTTGAAAGTTGAGAATCTGTTATAAAAGGAAACATCATTTGCCATTGTTAAAACGTATCTGAACCCCAAACAAAAATGTAATATATTGCAGCCTACCAGTCCTTAGAT
>NW_017320516.1:0-397 GCF_000935625.1 Nanorana parkeri
CAGAACAGATCCTATGAAATTTGCTATAGAAATTCTAGATATTCAAACAATGTTACAATGCTAACTGGGGTGATATGATACAGATAGTTAAAAGAGTCTGTGGAGACGGAGACTTTGATGAGGCTGTCACCAAGACTGGAGTCCCAAAAACTTTAGTGCATGATTCTGGTACTGCAGGAAAAATCTATATAAACCAATTGGCACATATGATTAGAACTGTTTACCCACACCAGTCATGGTTCAAAGTATCAGATGCATCACAGACACAAAATTAAGATTGTATGGCTTATTATAATAAATTTAAACGGGCTGTAGAGGCTGCTGGTGGGGACATTACTGATGCTGCCCTAACCCCAATATTAACCCCTTCGTGACGGGAGACATACACTGTACGTCC
>NW_017320517.1:0-397 GCF_000935625.1 Nanorana parkeri
ACAGAGCCCCCTCTCCTGCTTACCTTTTTGCAGGGAGGAGGAGAGAGGCACGAGAAAGGATGGATTAGTAAGGTCTGCGCAGACCTTACTAATCCATCCTTTCGGCCGGAGCTCAGAACTGAGCTCCAGCCGAAAGGATCTCAGTGCTGGAGCTGACAGGAGCAGCTCTGTGGTCTGTGTCTGACAGAGATGCAGTCCATGTAGCTGCTCCCGCAAGTCAGGTACACTGTCCATGACTGCGTACCTGACTTGTCAGCTGGCTGCAGGCCACATAGTACCGGCTCAATTGTGGCCCGCGGGCCGGTACGTTGAGACCCCTGTTTTAAAGATAAGAGTAAAAGGTCCTCTTTATCTTCTTCCATATAAATGTTTTTATTGTTTTAACACACAGTACATC
>NW_017320518.1:0-397 GCF_000935625.1 Nanorana parkeri
TTTTGTTTATTAGAAATAACATTTGTAATTGTTTTTATTCCCTTTCTCCCCCCAGGAGGTGAATGAGAAGTGGTCCGGTCTGGGATATTATTCCCGCGGTAGGCGGCTGCATGAAGGGGCGCAGAAGGTAGGTGTTGTAGATTTGATCTGAACATTTCCTTCACCATTTACCTCCAATACTCGCACTGTGCTCATCCCTCATCAAAATCAACACCCAGATTTATGGGGCGTCCGCACTGTACCATGTGACACGCTCATCATATACAGCTCAGCCTTGTAATGGGCCACAGATGCATTGTGGGAAATTGGAGTACACGTCCCCCTTCCCCCTGTAGTGGGAACATCCCTCATACAGCCCCCTCACCCAGACCCCTCACCCAGACCCCTCACCCAGACC
>NW_017320519.1:0-397 GCF_000935625.1 Nanorana parkeri
GTTAGACACGTCTGAACGCCATCAGGTCCTGGACACGCCCCGTTGAAAACGTTTTTCATCACTGATTAGTTGACATTCGATTAGTTGCCCTGCTCGCGGCTCCACGCACGCCGCACACTGCTTCTCCTTCCCACCTCAACCAGACCCGCCCACAACATCCACGATCGTCACAGGGAGATGGCACAGGGAGATGGGGAGAAGACTGAAGCCAGGAGGAGCAGGCATGGGGGGGCTGGCAGCGGCACCCACACCACAATCTCAGGGAAGATTGCTTGGAGACTGCAGCCCTGTACGGCTGATTTCAGCCGTACATCGGTTAAAATCAGTCGTACATTAGAAGCCTTCCATCAGCCGAACTGAGCCGAAGTGCAGAAGGAATTCGACTCAGCCGATCCAA
>NW_017320520.1:0-397 GCF_000935625.1 Nanorana parkeri
ACATGCTGGAAGGTTAATTGGCTCCTCTCTAAATCGGCCCTCATATATATGTGAGATAGGGACCTTAGGTTGTAAGCTCCTTGGGGGCAGGGGACCGATGTGAATGTGCAGCATGCAAATCGTTGCGTAAATTGACAGTGCTCTATAAATACTGTACCTATAATAATAATTGTCTCAGTCTGAGTAATCGGTAAATTGGATGTCTTGTCAGACATCTAAAGAGTTAAAAACAGCCAAATTGTTTGGTGTTTTAAGATCATTCACATGATTTGTTCTTACCTCTATGACAACTAAGCATACAGACCCACTAGTTTACAGTGCAGATACCACCCAATAATAGAGAGTCATTTATTCAAAATGGGCGGATCCTGAGAAGAAGCCTCTCAGGTCCACTAAT
>NW_017320521.1:0-397 GCF_000935625.1 Nanorana parkeri
TTAAAGGGACATGTGACATTGTTTCTAAAACAATACAGACTTATGATTTTAGGGCAGATTCTTTATAATTATGAAGAACTCAATCCATGATTATACTTGTCCTGATACAAAAAAATAAAATTTTACCAAAACCGTATTTGACCATGCTAAGAAGCGCTTCTCATAGGTCAGCATGGTCACCTGACTGCAGTAACAGAGTGCTCGCAATTTCCGAGTGAAATTCAAAATCCATAGTGCAGGGCTGCACTGGACGGCAGTATGGGGTACAGATAGTATACCCGAACCAGCGATTCGGCGAACCAGCGATGGGGGGGGCGGGGCGGGAGAGTTGGCTATATTTAAGCTCATTTAAGCTCGGGAAAGTGAACTTACCCTTTAATGAGCATTGTGCGTGTTA
>NW_017320522.1:0-397 GCF_000935625.1 Nanorana parkeri
GAGGAGACAGGCTCTACGCACGTTGTCTCCCGGTTGGCGTCTGGGAATGAAACCAACCTGGTCTTTGTGAATGAGGTCAAGGACGATTAGATTGAGTCTAGTTGCTAATATTTTGGCTAGTAATTTAATGTCAACGTTGAGAAGTGAAATTGGTCTAAAATTAGCCCATTGGGTGTTATCTGTGTCTGGTTTGGGGATCATGCAAATGGTGGCCGAGAGGGACTCTGCCCTGAACTGCGACCCTGTCCGTATGGCGTTGAAGGCAGCTGTCAACATTGGGGCTAAAGGTTCAGCGAACTTCTAGTAATAAGTGGCCGTGAAGCCATCTGGGCCAGGCTGTTTGTTTAGTTTGAGCTTTTTTATCGCTGCAACTACTTCCAACTCCGTAATAGGAGCG
>NW_017320523.1:0-397 GCF_000935625.1 Nanorana parkeri
TATGTCTTGTGTTGCCTTCTGAATGTCATGATCAATATGTCATGGGGGAATAGAAGTCGGTAAACCCAAAATTGATATGCCCCCACAATAGGAGTAGAGGGGAGGCCATCCATTGAGGAGATTTTTTTTGTCTGTAATATATTGTCTTAGAGGTAATCTCCCTCACATTGGAAAGATATCCTTACACTTCATATTGAGTCTACAGGGCAGGCAGTGAGGGGAAAGCGGCCGAAATAAAACTGATAGTGGTTTACTCTTCTCTACTACCCAAAAGGATGTTTGTTCTTTTAATGAAGAGTAAAGAAGCCCCACCATTTAGTTTCTCTTGGGAATGGAAAATATTCTCTCAGAACACAATTGTAGTAAATAAATCATGCTATTAAAATGTTTTTTTTTC
>NW_017320524.1:0-397 GCF_000935625.1 Nanorana parkeri
GAGACATAATTACAAAATATTACTATACACTAAAAACACATTCTAGTAAAATTTCCACAACAGTAGCAACAGACTCATTTCTTCAGGCTCCATTTCTTCACCTTTACTGCATTTATTAATGGCTAACCGTATGTCAGTGTGGTGTTTTTGGAAACGCCTTTTAAAGGGTCCAACTGTCTTGCAAACATACACCAGTGCCCATGGGCATTTGAGCAAATAAATGCAAAAAACTCAGTGTCACAGGTGAAAAAAACACATATAGCATAGTTCTTGCCATTATATGGATGGGTGAAAGAATTGCAGCAAATCATTGCGTTGCACATATTGCAATGATAGCACTTATAACAGCTAGTTTTGACCTCAGCCGGGTTAGCCCCCCATATCAAAATTTTTGAAC
>NW_017320525.1:0-397 GCF_000935625.1 Nanorana parkeri
TGGTGGAAGGCAGGTATATTTTGCCACTATTTGGGCTGTGGACCCCTTACGGGGCCCAGAGGGTTAACCTTCCTGACACAGGAAGCAGCTAAAAGGGTCAGCAACTCCAGAGAGGAGTGTGGGAGTTGAGGAGGAAGTCATCAGCTGTAGCTGTGTCCATGTGCTTCCTGAACACACACAACTCCAACACAACTCCCTGAGCACTGTGCTGGTTTCTTAACGAGGCTGCTCTCAGCCACCTGATCAGCCCAGGCTGGTCATTGGCAACACCTGGCCCCAGGACTGGAGATTCCACCCCATTATAGTCTGGAAAACCAGGAAGGAACTGAAAAGCAAGTTCCTCCTCTGCCAAGGTATTCACATCATGGAACCTCTCAGCCCCTCTAACTGCGTGTTC
>NW_017320526.1:0-397 GCF_000935625.1 Nanorana parkeri
ATACTTAGGGTGCCGGAAGACCTGCCTGCCTTCTGTTCAGACCTCCGCATTAACTGCCCTATGCTTACTGGATGGGATCCTTTGCCTAAACAGGGCCCTGAACCATCTACCTGGCACAGCGTAACACCAAGGAAGAAGTCGGTGAGACTGGAGCCGCCTGGAGATGTTTCGCAAACAGAGGGGCTCTATTGGATCCACTCCTAGACGCCACCGTTGAATGACTGCTTTTTGCATGCTTGAGAGACCTTACCAATGCTTTTGCATTCTAACAATGGTTTGTGCTAATATAGGAATGGGGTGGTATAGTGCCTTGCAATCATTCCTCTCTGACAAGGAGACTTGGGGGCACTGTGCCACCCCATGGCTGCTAATTCACTCTAATTTTGAAATACTAATA
>NW_017320527.1:0-397 GCF_000935625.1 Nanorana parkeri
TTGGGGGAGATTTGGGGTCAGATTTGGGGTCAGATTTGGGGTCAGATTTGGGGTCAGAATTGGGGTCATCATTGGGGATCGGCACAAGGAACCCATCTATCCATCAGCTCCTCGGGGGGAAGCGCTACGCGTACCAATACAAATACTACAACATACAAAACAAGAGAAAAGATATAAACACGCAACACGCAATAATACCCAATACAATGACAACATACCGCAGTACATACATGTCAGGGAACACTACACGGGTACAACACGTGACAGTATACAGCCGAGTACAAACTAATACAAAGAAACATCCCAATAATAACCGATCATCATTATCAATAATGGAAACAATAAACTATTACAGCAATAAATATATATAAAATAGATCCCCCCTCCCCCACCAGTG
>NW_017320528.1:0-397 GCF_000935625.1 Nanorana parkeri
TCATCGAGGGGTGATATATTTACCCTCGCTTTCTGTCCTATATACAGAAATAGCAGAACCCAGACCGGGTTTTTCGGGCTGACTTTGGGTCTGAATGATCCAGCTCAGGTTTTATGTCTCACCTGGATGGTTAGTTGCTTATCCAGGTGAGATAAAAGGAGGAAGGCAGAAGCATGATGTTGCTCTGGCCTGGGACTCAGACAGCATTCTGGGAGAGCTACAAGTCGGATGGGTGTGAGGTTGCTAATAAGTACGTTTGTTTTGTGAGGTGGCTGAGATAAGCTCACCACCTGGTAGAGAGGAACCTTCCTGTTTAGTCAGAGCCTGGATGGCAAGGATTTATTTTTGTTTTATTACAACCTTTTAAATAAAACTGACTGCTAGTCAGATTGAAAAA
>NW_017320529.1:0-397 GCF_000935625.1 Nanorana parkeri
AAACAAACTAAATATCAAAGGGATCTAGACGATTGGGAACGGGGGGATATCTTTGATATGTCATCAAAAAGGAGGAGGAGTCAGTCTAGAAAAAGACAATCCAGAAGTAAAGATCGTTACATGGAGGAAACAAGTGAAAGTGAAGGAGAACATACACGGAAAACGGTTAGTTTTTTAGAATCGGAGGGGGAGGGATTGACGAAATTCAAAAGATAGGAAAAAACAGAAGAAAAAGGAGAGCGAAATCCAAAAAAACAAGACAGAAGTCGAGAGTACAAAATACAGACGAGAAATATGAACCGACATACATAACCTCAGAACACACACAAGGAGAAGAATCCTCCCTAAATGTGATCAATTTAACAGATCATAAATTAAATAGTCACCATATAAATCT
>NW_017320530.1:0-397 GCF_000935625.1 Nanorana parkeri
GCAGCCCGGACCTCAGCGCGTAGCGCCAGCAGTTTGTCTTCCGGCAGTCGGCATTTCATGGCCAAGGTGTCGATGACTATGCCGAGGAAGCTAAGTTCCGTGGTTGGCCCCTCCGTTTTTTCCTGCGCCAGCGGAATCCCAAATCTGGCAGCCACATGCTGCAGAGTAGCCAGAAGGACAGCACACAATTTGGAATCCGGAGGGCCGACGCATAAAAAATCGTCTAAGTAGTGGATAAGAGAGTTTGCACCAGACACCTCCCTGACAACCCATTCCAAAAAGGAGCTAAACTTCCCGAATAGGGCGCAAGAAACGGAGCAGCCCATGGGCAAACATTTATCAACAAAATAAGATCATCGCCAACGGCAACCGAGTAAGAAGAAACTGTCAGGGTGAA
>NW_017320530.1:1966-2289 GCF_000935625.1 Nanorana parkeri
GGGAGGGGGGGATGGGAGGCATAGAAGAAGCACCCCGCTCCCTTCGGCTCCGCCTAGGCCGAGGATTCCTCCCAGGCCTAGCATCTGGAAGCGCAGGAGCGCGCTTGGATGGAGGTTCTGGAGGGTCCCTAGAGGGACTCCTAAGGCGGCGCTGAGCCCCAGAAACTTGTGAATGGGCAGGGGAAAAGCGCTCAGGCAGCCTGGACCGCCTAGCGCGTGGTGCCCTACGTCCTTGCTGTGGTTGAGAAGGCTGCAGCAAGCTTTGCAATTTGAGTCTGCAGTCATGCAGAGCCATTAGCATCTGCAGCTGCTTGTAATTGAGC
>NW_017320531.1:0-397 GCF_000935625.1 Nanorana parkeri
AAAATGCAAATCGTGCGACAAACGCGCGATTTGCGAACTGCTCAATGTGAACGGGGCCTTATGCTGTGTGAGTGTATCTAGGCATTTTACAATTGCCAAGCTCTGACCACTTATGAACAACCACAGCAAAAACAGAAAAAGTATCAGTGATTTGTAATGCAATGAGATCTAAGGGTGTGTCGATGGCAGAACTTTCCTAACAATGCACTACAGGACATGTTGGCCACAAATATTCCTGCTGCTGTACCTGAGTTATCTACAAAAAGGGAAAAAACAGGTGATTTATAGTTATAGAAATAAAGTTTTGGAACTAAGGGGTATTGCATACTTTTAAAAACAAGGTGTGAACATTAAAAATTGAGTACCGTATATACTCGAGTATAAGCCGAGATTTTCA
>NW_017320532.1:0-397 GCF_000935625.1 Nanorana parkeri
AGATGACGAATCAGGTAAGTACCATATTATTGAAATATAAGGCACTATTATGGACTATTATGGATATCGCACCTGGCCATAGTAGAACATTGTACCGGGTTAGCCGTTGATTATTGCAAAAAAAGTTTAGAGTTGAAGTGATCCCCTGTACTGGGTAACTTCACTCATTAAAGATGCAGCTTTCCAGAGGCCTTAGATGCCTTCTTCAGACTTTCTGTACTTCTGTATGCCACATATTTATACACAGAGTAGACGTATAGGAGGAAATATACAGATTTAGAATTGGCAGCTCTATTTCTCCTGACATATTTGAGTGTTAAAGGCAGTTGTAAAGGTTAAGGCTATAGAGATAGGGGGTCGGAAGGGCTCCAACTGTCAAATGATAAGGCTGTGGGTG
>NW_017320533.1:0-397 GCF_000935625.1 Nanorana parkeri
TTACGGCTGGCTCCGGCCACTTGCAGAGAGATCAGCGTCTAGCATTTAAGAGTCTTCATTTAATGTAACATTTTCTGTGTGATCACTTCCTTCTTCTATGGGCTTCTCATTGTTTGCAGTGTGTTGCAGTGGATCTGTTCTGTTCATGAACAAGGTCTGCTGCTACAGGTATTATCAGGGAGCTGGACATTGCCATTTTATGTACTTTGCACTGGGGTCATTTCAGGGTGCATCCTTTGATAATGGAAAGGGAAACAAATGGACACTTTGGACCCTGTACAATGACCTTTGTTCTCATCAGGACAAGTTTTTTGTATACCAGGATGTGAATTGAAAGGAAATGTAATGTAATTAATATTGAGTAACATTTTCCGGTATTATCCCTTGAGGTCTAAAA
>NW_017320534.1:0-397 GCF_000935625.1 Nanorana parkeri
AATGCAGTCGGTGTCATCTCCAATCCCACTGCTCTCCCCGCCTGTATCGGCAGAGTGCATCGGAAGGGACACAGACCAGCTTTCATGCGCTAGAGCCGCTCTGAGTCAGGGATGCCAGAGAGGGGGGCGGGTCAGTGGACAGTGCGTCGCTGATGGATGGGTCGGAGAGGCTCAGGAGGCAGTGGGTGTGTCCAATTTGCCCATTTCAAATTGCCATAGCCAATAGCTGTTTACATTCCCTTGCTGAAACAGTTGTTTAACTTGAGTACCCAAAGATCACATTCCAGGCAGGCCAGCGCAATCATCCAGTTCAGCAAAGTCCAGCTACTGTCTCCAAAGATATTGCCAAGCATATACCAATCTGAACAGCTGCATAAAGAGACCAGCTCAAGCTGCT
>NW_017320535.1:0-396 GCF_000935625.1 Nanorana parkeri
AAGAGATTTTAAGATGTACAGGTGTTTTTCCTCATGGATAAATGTGAGGCCTAGATTTATCTGTAAGACACCACCCAAGCAATAACACAAGATAGCCACACTTATACAAACAAATAAAACTCCTGGTGGTAACATAATCACCAAATACATTCAGGTCAGTATGTGGAGAATGCTGGGACCAATAAATGTCCTATCACATGGTGATACATTTAGGGGATGATCCTCCCACACATATCACTGCCCAAGGATGCATTACAATCCAAATAAACCTTTAAATTGTTTTACTTTTGTTAGGTCAGGCTGCATATTAGACATTTAATAAAAGAGTACATATTTGTGTTTACTCCTTTATCGATACCTGCACCAGGAAAGGCGCCCGGTTGTTTTTTGTTTTTC
>NW_017320536.1:0-396 GCF_000935625.1 Nanorana parkeri
AGTCTTGTAGGCCAAGTGAGTGAAGTTTTTTGAGGAGGAGCTGGTGGTCCACAGTATCAAAAGCAGCAGAAAGGTCTAGTAGCAATTGTTTTTAGCTATTAGTAAGTCATTAGTGAGTTTTAGGAGGGCGGTTTCAGTGGAGTGTGGGGGGGCGAAAGCCGGACTGTAAGGGATCAAGAAGGTTGTTATCAGCGAGATGGCGGCTCAGGCGGCTGTAGATAAGGCGTTCTATGAGTTTGGAGGTGAATGGGAGTAAGGAGATTGGTCTGAGATTGTTAAGGTCGTTAGGGTCCATTGATGTTTTTTTTGGGTATTGGGGTGACCAGGACATGCTTTAGAGGGAAGGGAAAGATTTCAGTAGAGAGGGAGAGATTGAAAATGTGAGTAAGAGAGTGT
>NW_017320537.1:0-396 GCF_000935625.1 Nanorana parkeri
GGATAGGCCTGTAAGAAGCAACAATACCATAAGTTACATTACATTAACAAACAAACATTACATTAACAAACAAACATTAACAACGCTTGGGGAACCACAGGTGACAGCAAAATACTCACATGAAAGGCACCCAAAGAGTTAAGGCTCAAGATTGAAGCTGACAGAGTTAGAAAACAAACACATTTCTGTAAGATCTAGTTAAGCTTTAGCAGCAGAGCACATGGCAGCAGCCTGCACTGCACTCAGCAAGCACCTGCAGGGTGAAGCACCACAAGCAAGCTAATGGATGTTTTAGGCAAATACCTGCAAGATTCAGCTAAGGCATAGCAGCACCACAGAATCACATATGTAAGGCTGTTGTAAGCACACATAGAAAACTGAAGGGATCTACAGACA
>NW_017320538.1:0-396 GCF_000935625.1 Nanorana parkeri
GGTCACTCTCAGGTGGGCTGTGTGGAATCTCAGGTGGGCTCAGCAAGGGGTGTAACTAGTTACGCCCCTGATCATATCAATAGGTGTGTGGCTACCATGAAAGACCTATAAAAGAAGGAAAAAAGTGTATGACCAGCCAAAACTCTTTTTCTTAGTTTTGGATAAAGTGAGGAATAATTAGAACACCTATTGGGTATAATGCTGTCTGGGGCCCCGATAGAGAGATTTATCTTCACTTACTGTCCCTGGTGAAAACAGTTCATCAAGACAGAGCAGAAGAGAATATATCCAAAAAAAGCACATACAGAAATAAATATAGTAGGGGACGGCTGGGACATCTATTAGGTTTATATTGCTGTTTGTGTCCCTGTTGCAGATTTTCCCTCACTTCCTGAA
>NW_017320539.1:0-396 GCF_000935625.1 Nanorana parkeri
TTTTTTTTTTTGTGTGTGCAACTAGAGTACATATAAATGGAAACATCATAAAAATAAAACACATGACTCAACAAAAAGCCATTTCAGTGTCAATACATCTGTTCACATGTGTAACAGTCGAACCTTGGTCGGAGCTGGTGCCAGTGTCCGTGGACGTCCTGCGCAGGCGCGCCGTGGGTCTGTAGCCCCGGCTCGCCGGTGTAGGAGGGGGGCGTCCGGCGCCACTGTCCTTCAACGCCTTGCGCAGGCGCATCAGAGGCCTCCTCCGTGTCTCCCTCGAGAGACGTCCACGTCGGGCGCAGGCGCGCCGTTGAACTCCGCCCCCTCCAGACACAGCATTCAGCTTAAAGCCGCAGTTCAGTAGTTGATCGGCGTCTTCTGTTGAGTGTGCAGGAC
>NW_017320540.1:0-396 GCF_000935625.1 Nanorana parkeri
AAACTTTATGTTTGTAACACTGCATTTGTGTATTTCATTTTCAAATAAGGATGGTTTTGTTTTGTTTTTTAATCCAATTAATCGAAAAAATAATCGACCCATTATTATGAAAATAATAATTAGTTGCAGTCCTAGTTACATCATTGGGAACATGTTAAACCTGATTTGGTCTGCAGGATATACTGGAGCATTCATTCGACCAGATTGTTCCTTTACAATGTACTTCTCCTATTTGCTCCCCTTTGGTCTTTTTTATATATAATTAAAAGAGTTTTGTTATACCTATTTGATAAAAAACAACAACTATTTATTGTTTATTACAGGTATTTATATAGCGCTGGCAATTTATGCAGCCCTTTACATAGTTGCTCATTCACATCAGTCCCTGCCCTCAAG
>NW_017320541.1:0-396 GCF_000935625.1 Nanorana parkeri
TTTGCCATATATCCTAGCGCAACTATTTTGGTTACCATCCAATATCCAAAAAATACCTTCTCACATTGATGTATCTGCAATTAAACTAACAACCTTAAAACATCATAATGATATAGTAATAAGAAAAGAGAAGAAAAGAAAGTGTGTGTAGTCTTCTTCCAGGATAGTGTTCTATATGAACAGCATGAGCAACCTATACCAGTGTTCCTCCTGTACCCCTGTCCCTCTGATTCCTTACTCCAGGACCTGTCTCCCCCCACGCTCCCCCCTTGTCTACTCCTCCTCCGCCTCTCAGTTCGTGCATTCCTCATAGACATCCCACGGTCTCCACACCACTTTATGGGCTCCTACTGTGTTATTTAGCCGTGCTGTCAGGTATTCCATAACTTGCACATC
>NW_017320542.1:0-396 GCF_000935625.1 Nanorana parkeri
TTCATTATAGTCAGAGCCCTAGAGGCATTGCTGCCTCCAGGGCTCTGACTATGGCTATAGGCTGCACACCCTTCCACAATGTAGGTGGAAGGTCAGATGGGAGGTTATTCTCTACAGCCAGTAGAACAGCATAGGCTGTCCATAAATAAGAACAGTCCAAATACAGCAAAAAAAAAAAAGACAGGTAACTCTAAAGGAAGACACGGGAGACCTAATTCATGCTGAAGAACTAGTGAAAATAGCCCTCATCCTGCACAGTTTGACTAATTTCAAACCCCATTTATTCTTCATTGGCCTTTTCCAGGAACCATGAATCCTTCACCAGCAGCAAGAGCAATAAGGCAGGTAGCAGCAAAAAAATAACCATAAAATCCTTGGGCCATAGACTCCCCCCCC
>NW_017320543.1:0-396 GCF_000935625.1 Nanorana parkeri
TATGTATAAATTGTAACCATATATTAGCTTCCTGGAATCTCCTGCAAAACAATAAGTCCCTGTTCCCACCTAGGCGTAGCAGGAACGCGTCCTCATGTTCATGGGCATTCATGCGCATTTGTTCATGTGTTTGCTGTGGGTGGCCCTTTGATTTACATGGGTGGCACATGCGCAACAAATGCGGGAAAGTAGCTCATGTAGCAAATACTGCTACACGCATTCCGTGTGTTTTTCCATGCATTTTCCTGGCCACGTTTGGGGTGCCAGTAACTAGTACTGGCACCGCAGGGAGAGAACATGGACTTCGGGTTCTAACAGTTTCTAACTTCATTGGCAATAGACATGCAAGCCGGCAAAAACATTTGTTTTGTTTCATTTTGCATTTTTCTTTCTTTC
>NW_017320544.1:0-396 GCF_000935625.1 Nanorana parkeri
CCGCCCTCTGCTGATGGACCTGATGGGGAACTGCAGAGGGACGTTGATCTCTCTGAAAGTGGCCTAGCCACCTGTAAGATCACGGCTGGCTCCGCCCAGCTGTCAGAAGCAGGCTCGGCCAGCTTCGGCTTTCTGCACGGCTCAGCCGAGCCGATGCATATGCGATCGGCTCCGCCTTTCGGGCGCTGTTAGGGGGATTTTGGACAGCACCCCCTCGGTTCTACTGAACCGAAGGGGTCCTGGGGCCGAAGCTAGCTGAAGGATCGGCTGAAGCTACGGCCAGATCCCTCGGCAGATTCGTATAGTACATGCAGGAGAGTTTAGGCCATCTAAGACAGGAAAAGATCTGAACATTTCTTAATAGATGATTTATTGTCAAGGAAAGTATAGGTAGAT
>NW_017320545.1:0-396 GCF_000935625.1 Nanorana parkeri
AAGATCTTTTGTTTTCATTCTATCTCACACATATAGCCATGTATTCTTTTGCATTCTCTTCTCTGTTCTCATGTGTCTTATCTAACTGAATGCCATTCCCATGCTAGGATATGCCTTCTATTTTGCTATATGCTATAAGCTACACTCCTTTCAATAAACAAACATTTTCCCACTTCCAGCTGCAAAAGAACTGACATTTGTCCACATTTGCAACATTAGCTGAGCACCCAACTCGGCCATTTCATTTTCACACAGAAAGCATTTCTGTTTCTCTGGGAAGTGAAAGAACAAATGTGTAGCGAGATTTGCTGGAAGCCTGTTGTATAAAGTCTACAGACTATTCCCAGTTGCTGATGAAACATATAGGGGTCTATTCACGAAGCAGCCGAAGGATCT
>NW_017320546.1:0-396 GCF_000935625.1 Nanorana parkeri
AAGGTGTACAGACCCGGGAACTCAGCACAGGAATGGTGGGACCCCTCATAATGGGCACAGCAAGAAGGTGTACAGACCCGGGAAGTCAGCACAGGGATGGTGGGAAACTGCCATTCTGCTCCCTGACAGCGAGGTGTGAGGTTGCTGGTTCCTTAGCTCGTGAGCTTCCAGAGACCGGGGGCTAGAGTTGCTTCTCTGCCCCCAGGAGAGATGCTGGATCCTGGGGAGGACCCCGGCCGGGGCTCCCTGGAGAGGCCTGTGACTAGGCCTCAGCCTGTGGATGATTCTGGGCCTGGCCCAAGGAGAAATGAGTCCCTGTTTGCCTTTAGACGGAGGCTTGTTGGAAAGCTAACGTGGATTGGTAAAGAGGAGGAGAAATTGACAGCTTTGAAAGCT
>NW_017320547.1:0-396 GCF_000935625.1 Nanorana parkeri
ACCTGGCCTTGGGGCGGCAGGAGGAGTAAATCCGGCCCTGCGTGTTATTGGTACATATCAGCAGCCAAAGTGCCTCTTCACTGTCGACCACAAAATAATAGCGAAAGGCCAGACAAAAGTTCGAAGAAATGCTGTGGTGTAACAGGGTGGCACTACCGAGGATGATAAAGAGAACCTGTCACCAGACCATTAAATTTCAACAAAAAATACTCCCATCGGATGACACGTGCACTCAATGTATTCTGTGCATTGTAAAGCCTCACTCGTGTCTAAAAGCCCCGAGACTGCCGCATTGGGCGCCGCCATCTTGGATGTGATGTCAGCAGCTCCGGCAGGCTCGGATCTGTCACTCATAGTACATTCTGTATGACAAATGTGCATATCATCTTATGGGAG
>NW_017320548.1:0-396 GCF_000935625.1 Nanorana parkeri
AATGTCTCTTCTGCCTTCCAATACAGATGATCAAGCACAGAATTGTGCTAGATCATCTGTTTACCCAGCACTTCAGCTGGGCTTCTGACAATTCTGAATCAGGAAGCTTTGAGAACACAGCATTTCCTGCTTCAGTGATCACAGAGCACATTGGGGAATAGGCGTCTCTCAGTCTACTTCCTGAATGCATTTGACGTGGTCCTGAGCCCCCAAGAGTGGGAGAGCCCAGAAACCATTGCGGAGGCATGGGGAGGACACAATACCTTCACAGGTCAGTACAAATGGGTGACTTTATAGCCACCCAGATCACTTGTACCATGGACAAGCTCTCTCTGCTGGAAAAAAAAAAGATACCCACATAATGGCTGACATATATACTGTATATATATATATATA
>NW_017320549.1:0-396 GCF_000935625.1 Nanorana parkeri
AGGGTTAAGTGCTTGTTTTGGTCTAGGGAGGAAAATAAAATGGTACTCACCCGATTCTCGGAGCCGGATGGCTGCTAGACCAGTTCCTGTAGCCTGACTCCGCTCCAGAGGTGGAATGTCCCTCGGCATCCTCACATCCTATACATAGGACGTGATGACTCTTGGGACCTTAGACTGCTGGAGCGGAGGGGGAGAGAGGCTGCAGGGTCCGGCCTAAGATGCATTTGAAGAACATTCGGATTCATCGGAAATTTCTAAATTCGAATGAATGTGAATTTTTTGTTTTCCGAATTTAATCCAAATTTCCAATTCTAATCACCAGTGCGGAGAAAGAGGACCAGTACGGACAAAGAGCACCAGTACGGACAAAGAGGACCAGTACGGACAAAGAGGACC
>NW_017320550.1:0-395 GCF_000935625.1 Nanorana parkeri
ATCGTAGCCGATCGAATCTTCTTGAGTCGAGAGCCCTGGGAAATCAGAAGACCCCGGATCACACATTTGTGAGCTTCCCACACCGAAAGAGGTCTTGCATCGAAAGCCTGATTAGTCTCAAAATAAGTACTTATTTCCTTCTCTAGAACTACGCAGACCCTTTCATCCTGTAGAATAGACTCATTAAGCCACCACTGCCAGGTCTGGAAAGTATCGCCACCGAGTCGGATCTCCATGGCCACCGGGGAGTGATCCAATATGGTACAGTTCTGTATCGAGATGGCTGCCACCCTATGTAA
Organism: Nanorana parkeri; assembly: GCF_000935625.1. Taxonomy (NCBI): domain Eukaryota; kingdom Metazoa; phylum Chordata; class Amphibia; order Anura; family Dicroglossidae; genus Nanorana; species Nanorana parkeri. The sequence goes on from NW_017320550.1 coordinate 300, forward strand.
GTCACACTGTCGCAGCAGGAAATAATGCAAACGTGAGTATGACTGGTGGGGTGTTGAAAAAAATGTGTAGTCCCTGGCACGGCCATGGAGAACCCG
>NW_017320551.1:0-395 GCF_000935625.1 Nanorana parkeri
TTATCTGGAACAAGTATTCAGATAAGGCGTTCTGACTTTGCTTTATGCTTTTAACCAGCTAGTGATTCCAAAAGTATTAAAGCCAGAGGATCAGGATATTAGGAATTCAACATTCCAATTTTGAGAAAGCAGCCAGCTGTGACAGCCTAATTATTTCTTTCATGGCATGCTTCTTATAAAGATGGAAAAAAAGTAAAATTAGTACACTTTATTTATGAAAATCAGAAAATGGATAATGGAAGTGCTGTCCACAGTTATTGGAGAATCTGCTTACGTTGGATTCACAGGCAGGTTAGTTGAATGCATCAAAAAGTTTGCAAATTTAAAAACTTAAATGCAAACATCCCATGAAAGTCAATGGGAGGTAACGTTTTATAATCAATTCTCTCCATTTT
>NW_017320552.1:0-395 GCF_000935625.1 Nanorana parkeri
TGTGTGTGTGTGTGTGTGTGTGTGTGTGTGTGGTCAGCTTAAAGTAGTATTCAATAATAAATCTAGGTCAAACAAATACACATTGGCCAACAAAGTATTTCTTTACATGTTTGCCCAACACTTAGTCATCATGTTTCTGAACAGCTCCATCTCTCTCAGCTCCACATCCCTGAGCTTCCTGCCCAGTACAAGATCAGAAGAGACAGTGCAGTCTCCAGCAGCTATTGATCTATTAGCTTGGAGGGAGAAGTGAGGAGGGGAGAAATAAAGAGCAGAGCATTGGTTTGCCTGGCTTTGTCTATATGTTTGCAGAGACACGCACAGCTTACTTGCGCACACACAAGGGTGAATCCATAAAGCCCTGCAAGGGAAAGGAGCCCCCCTAAAACAGGATA
>NW_017320553.1:0-395 GCF_000935625.1 Nanorana parkeri
GTTGCACCACATACGTGCCCAGGTGCCCCGTCCCATGGGATTACATATGTGTTAGATTATGCTCTTGAATACACACTGCACTTAAGCTTACCATGCATGTGCCATGCTTTGCATATCTATTGCTTATAATTTGACATGGGTCACGCGCTGTCGGGAGGATAATAATGTGCTGTATCACTTACTCATTGCTTATAGTTTACCATGCATGTGTGAGGCGCTACCTCAAATATTATGATGTTCTTGAATGCATATTTACCATGCGTGTGTCATGCACTGTCATGAAGAAAACTTTGCTCTTGATGCTCTTGCATGCACACTTACTGCATTTAAGCTTACCATGCATGTTGTTCATAATTTACATGGGTCACGCGCTGTCGTGAAGATAATAATGCTCT
>NW_017320554.1:0-395 GCF_000935625.1 Nanorana parkeri
TATAGGCAAAAAAAAACGGAGGGTTTAGAACCCCTTTAAACATTCTGTTACACAAGATACTTATTTTACAACCAAATATCATTAACCCTTTAATGAACTACTTAATTACTAACCAAACATGACTAACCCTTTCACAAACTCTAAACAATGTAAAAATTGTATACTACAATTACTGTAAAATGGAAACAATGAATTCTAGAGAGAGAAGCACCAAGAACTACAACGCTAATAGTCAATATTCTTTTTTACCCTGTTATTTTCTACCACATAGCATATTTATTACTCCTCTGTGTTGTTTTAAATTCTTTTACAATAATCTGTATCGGGGGCGTGGCATGGACATGGCGGTGTAAAGACACGAGTTTGAGGAGCTCTGCACCCCGACGGTTCTCATA
>NW_017320555.1:0-395 GCF_000935625.1 Nanorana parkeri
ATGCCAAGCAGCAGCCAGCAAAGCTAACAAGATACTGGCGTATATTAAAAGAGGAATTGTAGCAAAAGATCAAAGAGTAATACTTCCGCTTTATAAGTAATTGGTTCGGCCCCATCTTGAGTGTCCGGGACAGTTCTGGTGTGTCAGGAGGGATGTCCTGGAACTGGTGAGAGTTCGGAGAAGGGATACAAAATTAATTAAAGGGGTTGAAGGCCTGAGTTATGAGGACCAGATTTAAAATCTTAACTTATTTACTTTAGAAAAGAGGTGATTAAGAGGGGATTGCAGTCTTCAAAATCATCAATAGGGACCACAATATTAGTAACACACAGTTTTATCCTAAAACTGTATTGAGACACAACAAGAGGTTAGAAGAGAAGGGGTTCAATCGTAGA
>NW_017320556.1:0-395 GCF_000935625.1 Nanorana parkeri
CATCCTTCCTTAGTTTTTTTTAATGTAACATCTTAACGGCAGAAGGAATTTATTACATCTAAGGATTTTTGTTTGTTAGCGGGTACGGCTGGGTCTTTGGGTTTTGCAGCCATTTGGCGCTCACATTGGTGTTGTGGCCCTTAAAATGACGAGTGGGTCTCTGGAGGTCTTATTTCTCATGTGGTTCCTTTGGAACTGTTCCCCATAGTGGTTGCAGTTGAGTTGTGGGGTGCCCAATTTAGGAACGAGCGAAAAATCAAGGGAGTTCTATTTGCGTTAAATTGCCTCTCCTCAAAACTGGTTATTCCTGGTTGTCTTAATGTAACAGCTGATGCTTTATCCTGTTTCCAGTTTTCGAAATTCAAGATGCTGGCCTCGGAAATGGACTTCCCTGC
>NW_017320557.1:0-395 GCF_000935625.1 Nanorana parkeri
TTCGGATCCGAATCCCAAAATAACGAAATATCCAAACCGTATCGCAGCTTTCATGTAAATGTGTAGAATAAAGCCACTTTTCAAATTCTGTTTAAATTGAACCTGTGGTCTCCTCAGTAGCACATGCTTACCTTCCTTCACCAACCGACCCCCCTCCCCCCCTTCCCATTGCTCTGTGATAAAGTACACTGTCTAGCCAAAAAAAGTTTTTCAGTAGCTTTGATTAGGGCATGCATTTGCCATGGCATTGTTTTGATGAGCTTATGCAATCTCTTAACATTTATTTCTGTCCAGAGTTGCATTCATTTTTCGCCAAGATCCTCTAGTGGTGATCGGACCACTGCATAAAGCCTTCTCCAGCACATCCCAAATATTCTCTATGGGTCTGGACTCTG
>NW_017320558.1:0-395 GCF_000935625.1 Nanorana parkeri
AACATAGGTTTCAAATTGACAGGCATTCTAATAAAACACTTGTTTTCTCTATCGTGATGCAGAAACAGGAAAAGGAGAAACCTTACTGCGCAACTCATAGGCTTCAATGACTACCTGGCGAATCCACTTAGAAATAGTGAATCTAGAAGTTAAGTAACCTTTTCTAGGTTCTTCAGGAAGAACAAACAGTCTGAAAATAAGCTAAATTAATAAAAAGGTACAAGAGAAGAAGATATCCAATTTCCAAAGGACACTAAGCAAAACTGGCAGGTGTGAGGTGGAAGGGGTTAGGTACTTAAAGTGGCAGGCTTTTATTTTTTATTTGCCTAGTGTCCATTTCTTACAGAGGCAACAGCATAACCGGACATCTCAGAATTCTTCAGAGATGTGTCCCC
>NW_017320559.1:0-395 GCF_000935625.1 Nanorana parkeri
GTCAGCCCGGGGGCTTATACCAAGTAGTCCATGGTGACCATTTTTTTTAAGTGTGATAACTGTTTATAAGGTCCACAGCAACCAAAACAGGAAAAAGGAAAAAAACATATTCAAGGGTGTCTTGTTAAGAAAAAAAATTGCCTTTACGTGAACATTTCACCTTCTTGGATCCATGGCCTGCTGCCTTCTTTATCATAGGGAGCTGATAAAGAAGCTCCATCAAACACGGAGATGGCCTTCTGGAGAGAAAAGCAGATGAAGGCATTGTCAAGTGGACCTAGTATCAGATATAGTTTTTGATGTTAAGGGTAAGTAATGTGTATGGTTAACAGCAGATATTTATTAACTTTCAGATACACAATATTACCAAAAGTATTGGGACACCCCTCCAAATC
>NW_017320560.1:0-395 GCF_000935625.1 Nanorana parkeri
ACCCCCCTCTCGCACGCTCTGCCCCTCCTGCACACAGCCGAACGAGCACAGCGGAGGGTTGCCATGGCGATAGAATGCTGACCCGGTGTAATGCTCGCCTAGGGCGAGGGTCAATCCCCTCCGTGGATCGCAACTGCGGATAGAACAAGGGGTGAAAAGAACGGGTATCAGAATAACAGCTACTCCTTGATTGCCCAGTTTTGTATGGTATAGGCGGTTAGGAGGCTGCAAACATCACGCCCCGTTTGTTTTACAGGCAACAGGGACAACCTGACGTATCAGGTTTCCCCACAGCTTGCCCCGGGAAATATGAACCAGGGTGTCAACAGAGATAATTTATGAGACACTGATGAGAATAGATTCACTGAAGCACTATGGAACAAAGATTCAAATAG
>NW_017320561.1:0-395 GCF_000935625.1 Nanorana parkeri
AAGTATTTCACAATCACAGCATTTTACACCTGACCTGTCCACGTTATTATTAATCATAATACATAGGGGGATGCATTGGTAGATTTTGATTTTGGAGTGTAAAGGTCCGCTTTAACTCCTGTGTTTAGTGTCACTTTATGTATAGGCCACTTACTATTCTTAATTGCTTTCCCATGAACTTGTTACTTGATTACTATGAGTAAAGTAGAGTAAAGTACAGGCTCACTTTTAACGCAACGTAACATTTTTAAGATGCCAAAAATAAAATGTTCATCTGCTCAATCAGGATTCAAAGTAGCTTGTGGATCCGGGCACGGTATAAAGTATTTTAAAGCAGAATAAAAGGTTATGACATCCTCAATGCGCCCCCCTACCCGACAAACCCCCCCCCCCCC
>NW_017320562.1:0-395 GCF_000935625.1 Nanorana parkeri
GCACCTGTTTTTCTGTATGACAGTTGCTCTGTATGTAAGCCACACCCTTCGTCTTGTTGTCAGTTTTCCTTTGTCATGGCAACAGCTAACAGCCACATGTAATCAGGAGACATGTACTCTGCATAGTACCGTACGCTAGGAAAGGCATCATTTTTTGACCGCATAATACTGTAACCATCCATCTCCTGTTATCCTGTTATCTTCACGTTCGGAATAAAGCAACCTTTGTGGACGAACACGGTATTGGTGAGTTCAGCTATCTATATCACAACAATCGGAGTCAGAATAATGTGCATATATTAATGTCATGATTTTGTTATGTGTAGGTCATTCATTGATTTAATCCCTAGTTAATGTCTTTTTGTATTGATTTTTTGATAGGTGAAAATATATAT
>NW_017320563.1:0-395 GCF_000935625.1 Nanorana parkeri
ACAACTTGCATAGAGAGAGATTAAAACAGTTAGCAAAAAGTATACTAATTTTGATTGTTAGCTTTGGGCAATTAACACCAGAGGATCAGAATGGCAGCCAGCAATCCAGATTTTTCTATAAAGGGTCAGCAATAGCAAACGCCATAGTTTTGTCATGACAGATTTGCTTAAGAAATCCCTCCCCAGCTTATTAATGGGGAATCCAAGTCATGTGTGTGTAGGCCTAGAAATATAACCCCTCTACCCCCCTCCTCAATATTAAATACATTGATACTAATTGATTCTAATAATATAGTGATGGAAATTATTTGGATATCAACAAACTGCATTTATTTTACTGAGGGTTGCCTTACGTACTTTACAACTCCATCAGGAAAGTCCTTTACTTTTGTATT
>NW_017320564.1:0-395 GCF_000935625.1 Nanorana parkeri
AGGTAGGGGATCTAAACACCTGGTCTTCAAGCAGTTAAGTTGTCTTGTCCGTGTGTCCGGATCTGAACAGATTCCCATCACACGAAGGAATTGTGATATGGGCAGGTTGTCTTTGAGGTGAGAAGGGTGTGCACTCTCATAGTGTAAGAGTGTGTTACGGTCAGTAGGTTTCGTATAAACTGACGTTAAAATGAATTTTGCGTCGCGATCTCGCACCATTTCTCACAAAGGTCCCTTTTGTTTCTCCCAATGGTTGGTTGATTTGTGATTCTAAAGCCTCTGGGAATCTTGCGAGCTCTATAGTAATCGGAAAGAGTCTGGCCATGTAGTTCCAGGTCGCTTTCCGAGATCGCAACGCAAAATTCATTGAATTTTATGCTCCTAGTCATCGAGGA
>NW_017320565.1:0-395 GCF_000935625.1 Nanorana parkeri
CCTCTCCTAATATACGCCGACCTCTCCTCTCCTAATACACAGATATACATTGTAAACTTACTTCTAGTTGCTCTTCCTCTCCATAGATGACATTCTTGGCTTCCAGTCAGTCTGATGTTGGTAATGTTGGACGCCGTGTCTGCACTTTTCTCCTCTCCTCCCTCCTATCCCGGCAGAAGAGACAGATGTGTCCCCTCGGGGTCCGGAGACACCCACCAATCATCTCAGAGGGGACACCGCAATCTCCTCAAAGATCAGGAAATACACAACCTTTCCCAGGAACCTTCTCTGCTTCCGTCTCTGATGACCAGATCATGTCTAGGTTATATACACTCAGTATATACAGTATATAGATCTATAGAGAGAGAGAGGGGGGGGAGAGAGAAGGGGGAGAG
>NW_017320566.1:0-395 GCF_000935625.1 Nanorana parkeri
TGTAGGTTATGTTCTGGCTTGGAGCCCTGGCAGGGTTGAGGACTCTCCTTGTGTGCCAGGCAGCGGTGTGGTCACATGGGGGTGGTCACATGGGGTGGTCACACGTTCCTCCGTACTAGGAAGTTCCGGGTCTTTGGATGGGCCCCGGGTGGGGGAGGGGCTATGTTTGGGGGGGCTCCGTGTTTGTGCCGGTGCCGCCATGTTGTCCTGTCGCTCTCCTCCTCTAGTTCCCGGCGATGAAGAAGCTCTATGACTTCCAGGCTCACGGCGGAGAGGTGGAGGATATCGCCGTCGGTCCCACCAACAAGGTGATGGAAATGGATGTTGTGCGTTACGCCGCATGTAAGATGGGAAGTGGGGACCCCCAAGGGGGACCTGAGGGGGGCATGTTAGAC
>NW_017320567.1:0-394 GCF_000935625.1 Nanorana parkeri
TGGCAAACAGTGACATCACTGGTTGCCAGGAGCTGGGCGGGACCCCGTCCTGAGCATCCCTGGTTGCTAAGAGCCAGGCGGGGAGATGGGTATGGGAGAGGCGTACCTCTGTAGGTCGTCAAACGTTCACTGACCCACTAAGCGGCACCCTCCCTTCAAGTGGCACCATTGCCAGTCAGCCATTTATCATTTACTCATCTGATTTCGGCAATTCGTAAACCGATTACTTTGTGTCTCTTGCGCTTGGGACTCAGTTACTGCTCTTTGCATAATTTTGTTGACTAACCGGACTGTATGGCTATTTCATTGTTGTTAGCTGGCATGCTTTGAGTAGATGGCGCAGCAGCGGTACTCCCAGCCACCCTGAACTCCTCAACCTGTCACTGACCATAAA
>NW_017320568.1:0-394 GCF_000935625.1 Nanorana parkeri
GAGTACTGGACGCTCACAGCGATGTCCTCACCCAGCCGGCTGATGTTACTGGTTATGTTGGAGAAGAGAACCGCATCTGGAATTATCAGGAGAGTCACCATCAGTCATGAATAGTGTGAATAGAATCTTATTGTTAGTCATGAGATCTGCAGCCCCTCTCATTACATACAGTCTCCAGTGTTACTGGCCTCCAGTATGGCGCGTATATCCTAGCGAAGGAACCTAATGGATCCTGGAAGATTTCATCTTTAATAATCAAGTTTATGTAAACCTGAACAATTAACTGCTTTAATTTGCTTCCTTTTGGTCTGTTTAATATACCATTGAAGTCATTTTGCTGGATCTGCTTTATTAGTGCAAAGACACTGCTGCTCTGGTCAGATATATATACAGC
>NW_017320569.1:0-394 GCF_000935625.1 Nanorana parkeri
AGAACCGAACACGGGGGTGTTCGGCTCATCACTACTCATAAGTTATGTTCAAATTAGGAGCATTGCTTGTACTAATCAGAAAACAAAAAACAAACAAACAAATGTGTGTGCTTCCAATATTGGAAATGGGGGCTACAGTTTTCACTATATTGCACTATATTAAGAAAAGGGGAGGTGAATGAAGATTACAGATACATCTTGTGGTATGGCCACGTCCTAAAGAGTCCCATGGGCACCAGTTCATAGAGGGATTCCTATGATGCTGCTGCTCCAACTTGTACTCATGTACCCGTACCCAGGGGCGGACTGACCATTTGGGCCAGTCGGGCACGGACCGAGGGCCCGCGGCCTCAGGGGGCCCATCACCGACCGTCCGCTTGCTGCAGGGGGCACA
>NW_017320570.1:0-394 GCF_000935625.1 Nanorana parkeri
CATTTACATTTCATTATTAGTATATAAAAGAAAGTTTATTGGGCTGAATACCCGATTTCCACATGCATCAACCCACCCACCATCCCTCTTCTCCACCTAGGGGTGGCATTGTAGGGATATTTCTTTGACAGGGAGGTTTATTTCTAATCAGCATCTCATTATTATTATAATTTACTAAAATTAAAGTTATTTTGCATCTATTTATAATATGTTAATGAGATAAATTCACCATAAGCACGATGCGTGTCAGTTCAAAAGTGGGACCCGCCTCCAATCGGCCTTCGTGGGATTGGAGGATTCTGCATTGTGAATATAATCCACTTTTAGAAAGGGAACCTGTCTGCCAACAGAGGAAAGTCTAAAGGTGCCCATACACTGCACGATTATCGTACGA
>NW_017320571.1:0-394 GCF_000935625.1 Nanorana parkeri
TTTGTATGTAAGTCGGAACAGGTACATTTTTAAAGCGTAACTCCAGCCAAAAAAACATTATTTAGTTTTGGACAGCATAGGGAAGGGTCACATTTGTTTTGCTGTCAGTTCCCCTTGTTCAGAAGATTATAATATAATTAAAACATTTTTTTTATTTAAAATGACACCAAAAAAAAGTTTTTTTAATTTTATTTTATAAACTTTACTTTTTTTATTTGTTTGCATTTTTTATTTTTCTTTATTTAACTTTTTTTTTAAAACTTTTTTGTCTTTTTAATGTTATGTTTTTCTTTTATTAAACTTTTTTTATTTTAATGCTGGGAACAATAGCTAGCCTACTATTGGATATTTCAAATTTGCAATAGCCAATAGCAGGCTGGCTATTGCATCTGCC
>NW_017320572.1:0-394 GCF_000935625.1 Nanorana parkeri
GGGTCCGGGGAGGTTTGGATTTCAGACATGGGGTACATCCTGGAAAGAGCATCAGGTTTACCGTTCTTGGAACCTGGACGGTACGTGATGTGAAGCGTGAAGCGTGAGAAAAAGAGAGCCCAACGGGCTTGTCTGGGTCTAAGGCGTTTGGCTGAGTGTAAATATTCCAGGTTTTTGTGATCTGTATACACGAGGACCGGAAGGAGAGCTCCTTCAAGGAGGTAACGCCATTCCTCTAATGCCAGTTTTATGGCTAGTAGTTCTCGATCTCCAAAATCATAGTTCCTCTCCGGAGGTGAGAGTTTACGAGAGAAGAAAGCCACAGGATGGAGGAGGTTGGTGTAAGCGGGGCTTTGCGAAAGCACTGCTCCTACAGCTGTTTCAGAAGCGTCTA
>NW_017320573.1:0-394 GCF_000935625.1 Nanorana parkeri
ACAGTTGTATGCATTTTGTAATAGAATATATAATAAAAGTGAGCATCTGATAAATTGCCTTTTCTTTTCCTTTTTTCCAGTTTTTGTATGAACTCTAATAAAACAACTGCTTTCCCCCCTTCCATCAGTTCCCCTGGACTGGGAGTCAACATTTCTGGATCTTACCTATAGCGCCATCTGCAGTTGAAATATTACACCTCATAACAACTGAAGGGGTCCATTTATAAAAAGGCTTGCATAGCTTGTTAGTTGAGTGAAACTGCATGCAAATTTGTTCTGTGCAAGTTAATAAGCTGTTGTGAGAACAGGGCAAAAAAATGGATGTTCTTAGTGTAATTTCACTTCTGGACAAATGTTCTTCAATGGGGAAAATATCCCCCTTAAATATAATACC
>NW_017320574.1:0-394 GCF_000935625.1 Nanorana parkeri
CAAGGGACTTTCGGTAAGGAGTGCAGCAAGGCAAAGAAAAGTATCTAACACTCAGCAAGCTTTTTCCCAGCCGTATTTGGGTGATGTTAACAAGTAATGGCACCTGAAGCGTATTGCATTTTTGACGTGTTCCATGAATGCGCATCAGTGCAGGAATTTTGTGCACGTTCATGGAACTCGAAGGTGTGAACGGGGTTTTAAGTTTACGTTTTTTCACCTCCCCAATGCTGGTGTAATGACTTCCCTTATATGATGTCTCTTGATGCATACAACTTCTTCCATCCACCCGTTTAAAGTCGCCCCCTTAGCGCTGGTGCAGCTGTCTGAGGCATCATTGTCTGCTTCTTCTCACGGTGTGTGTGCTCCCAGCTTCACATTGCCTCACTCCTCCTTC
>NW_017320575.1:0-394 GCF_000935625.1 Nanorana parkeri
GTATAGTGCGTGTATAGTGTGTGTATAGTGCGTGTATAATGTATGTAAAGGATTTTTGCATTCACACCTAGGCGTCAGCATTTTTGCTAATTTTTACGCGTGTTTTCGCCTTGTGTATTTGGCTCGTTATAGCATGTTTTCTGTATAGTGTTACGTAGGGATGCTCCGATACCACTACGAGTACCGATACTTTTGATACTCGCAGATACCAATTACCGATACTTTTTCTTAAAGGGACAGGTCACATTTTTTCTAAAGCAATACAAACTAATGCTTTAAGGTCACTTTCTTAATATTACGATTCGTGAGATGACGAGGGAGCATGACGCCGGGCAGCGCATCATTACACGGCGCCCGGCTTCCGGATTGGCCGGGAAGTCGGCTCCATGCTCTC
>NW_017320576.1:0-394 GCF_000935625.1 Nanorana parkeri
TCTGCCAATACCATATCCAGAGCCATCCGGTTCTGGAAAGTAATTTGGGAGGTGGCTTCCAACTGTTCTGCTATTGACTTAAGCGCATCCCTAGTGTAGTTGACGAACCTCTGTTGGTTATAATAGATGTAATTTATCCAATCTACGTTCTTATTAATAGTGATTATTGGTATCAGGGATTTAAAACCGGCTTTTACTTGGTCTCTGGCTTTGAACTCATCAGGGACCCCCATTGGGACTCCAGAGGCATCTATATACACATGAGGATCAAAGCTTCCTGGAGGGGCTTCCCGTTTCCTCCTGCCACTAGACACTGGAGCAGGGCGTGCGTTAGGGGCCTATCCTCGGGCACAAAGATCTTCTTGCAGTGGGAGGACTTGGAAAGGACCGTCAT
>NW_017320577.1:0-394 GCF_000935625.1 Nanorana parkeri
AAGGGGGTTTAACACCGCGGATGTCAACTGGTTAATAACTATATTGACTATCACGACGTGTGTAATAATTTTTTCAAGACAAGCAGAAGTGAACATCGACAAGACTGATTTCTTACAGATAAAAGACATGAAGCTTTCCAGACACAGAAGAACATTTTTTCCGAAGGATGATAGTATTGATACAAATGTAGATTTGTTAGGTTATGTCTGCATAGGACATGGTAAAGATTGCTGTATGGACTTCTATTTTGCTCACAGTGGTAATATAGAACTACATGCAAAGATAGAATCTAAAACAGGATTTGTTAAAATGCAAGGTACTTATGTACATAATAATAATACTGGTACACTGGTAGCAAGCTTGGCGTTTTGGTATGTGGTTTTAAAAGGTAAT
>NW_017320578.1:0-394 GCF_000935625.1 Nanorana parkeri
CTGCCTTGACATTTTGGAATGTATGGAACTAAAACCTCTGTTGTCTTTGCAACTTTCTCGGCCACCTTTGCCCTTTCCTTCAAACAGGCTCCAGGTTTCACCCTACACACCTGGACAGCCACATTGATTGGGATGGGTTGGTTAGCTAGCTTACAAGGACCACACAAATCAATCGTTTCTCGGCCAGCTTGGCCTGGACAAAAGATGGCCACCCTTGCCCTTTCCTGCAAACAGGATAGGTTTCACCCTACACACCTGGGCAGCCATATTGATTGGGCCACCCTATCAATGTGGCTGTCCAGGTTAGCTTACAAGCAGGGCCAGATTAAGAACATCACGGGCCCGGTGCTGAAGATTTCGGTGGGCCTTTTTTTGGAAATGGTGACTGTCACCG
>NW_017320579.1:0-394 GCF_000935625.1 Nanorana parkeri
GAATGGGGATCAGACGGGGTCCGGGATGAGACACAATGGATGATGAAGCTCTGAGCTCCACGCTGAGGATAATTACATCGAATTACGTCTAATCCCGCAACCAAGCGGCAAAATCTCCTTAAGACTCTTCTGTCGTTTGCTTTGTACGTCCCGAGGGAATGGAATAAAAGGGGCAATTACTATCTCCTGACACCGGCCACCTACCGGGCCGGCAACCTGTCCACCCCCCCAACATGCCGCAATGAGGCCCTTGTGTCACCTCGGCTGATGTGTAGATGTGGGGATATGGACCCAAAAACAGCTAAACCTCAGCAGTCATATGGGCAGAAAAAAATCAATATGTCAGGAGGGTGAGGGCACCAATACTTCTGGACAACAGGAGGGTATGGGCACC
>NW_017320580.1:0-394 GCF_000935625.1 Nanorana parkeri
AGTTCCACCACAGCTGGAGAACCGGAGTTTGGCTACCCCTGCTCTACAGTCTCAGACTGTAGTCAGTCTCTGTCTGTCTATAGTCTCTAACCATGTAGTCTTTGACCATCTTCTGTTGCATGTCTACCTTCTCTGACAGCGTTTTGTAGTATTACATTCACTGAATTTTATCTGTGGCCCTTAAGTGATGTCCAGGCCCCTTTTATCAAGAAACTTGACCACCAATGCCTTGTTATATGATCTCCTTTAGATTTACCAGCAAATGGATAGTGAAAGAACAAATCTAAACAATCTAGTCAATCTTCAGTATATCTAATCAGGTAAGCTCTTGCACTGCATAGCTGATATGATTGATATATATATATATATATATATAGTAACAAGGACACTCCAC
>NW_017320581.1:0-394 GCF_000935625.1 Nanorana parkeri
CTCCTGCACATGCAATTTGCGATGCCGATCTGCCCTGGAACTGCTGGGAAAGTGCTGGAATGCTTCACCACGTCACCGGTCACACATTTTAACGTAGTCACAACCTTTGATAGAACACCGCCATCAGAGGGGTATAGCCGGTACTCATGTGAGAGGTCTGGGGGGCCTCTTAGATGGGTATCAACTGTACTGAGGCGGCATCCCGACGACCAGAGCAGCCCACCTGGGACCCTGCAGAACCCAACATAGAAAGTCTCAGGTTGGTTATACAGGATCTATGGTGTGCTTTGCAGGGTCTCAGGTAAGTCCAGCACGCTACTGCAACATTAGAGACTGCGGGGGAGGAGCGATCATCTGATCACTCCACTGTTTGTAAATAACTGGGGACACATAG
>NW_017320582.1:0-394 GCF_000935625.1 Nanorana parkeri
GGTGCAGCCCCCTCCAACTAGCACAGTGACGGTGCAGTCCCTCACAATAACTCTTTGCACCCCGTTACATTGTGATTTAGTACATTGGTTACAGTGATTCCCCTTTAAATGACGATGAAGCGAGAAGTAGATTGTCCCCTTCCCCCGATGTGTTCTTTGATTGTAGATTCTGACATCAGAGACCCCGCCCTCAACCACGAACCACCAATCACGAGAACTTATAGAATCGTCCGAGGAAACCATCCGAATCCCCAAACTTCCCTCATTTCCTGTAAAGACGCCGACACAGAGACGCGTCTCCCCCCGATATATATCTGGGCCAGACCACCAATGTAAGGCTCACTCCTGGTTCTCTATCAGTCTCTGTACAGAGGAGCTTACACTCTAATGTCCC
>NW_017320583.1:0-394 GCF_000935625.1 Nanorana parkeri
TACAAGTACATGTACCGATACTTTTCAAGCTCCAAGACTAGGCTAGAGAAAAATTTAATAGTTAGGAGGCAGTTGTCATTTGTAAGGAGCACACAGAGCTCCTGGGATTTGTACATCTCTGTTTAAATGTATGATTTTGTTTTTATAAATATAAATAAAGGGATGCACCGATACCAGTTTTGCGAGTACAAGTACTGGTACTTACAAGTATGAGTACTGATAGATTTTTGTTTATTGTCATGTGACAGTTTTTCTAAAACAATATCGACTAATGATTTCAGGACAGTGGTGAAGCGCCAGAGCCAGGTCCCTGCTGCAACCGCTGCAATCCTGGTAGTTCTCGTGAAAATGCTAAGTATCGGCATTGGTACTCAAAAAGTATTGGTGCATCCCT
>NW_017320584.1:0-394 GCF_000935625.1 Nanorana parkeri
GCTGCACTCCTCGGCTGATCGCAGGGTGTATTGTGTGCAATTGTGTGACTTGTAAGCTCTGTATAGAATAGCGCTGCACTCCATGGCTGATCGCAGGGTGTATTGTGTGCAATTGTGTGACTTGTAAGCTCTGTATAGAATAGCCTGTATAGCCACGGCAGATCGCAGGGTGTATTGTGTGAATTGTGAGCCCTGTATAGAATAGCGCTGCACTCCACGGCTGAACACAGTGTGTATTGTGTGCAATGTTGTGAATTGTGAGCTCTGTATAGAATAGCGCTGCACTCCATGGCTGATCGCAGGGTGTATTGTGTGCAATCGTGTGAATTGTGAGCTCTGTAAAGAATAGATCAAAGGGTGTATTGTGTGAATTGTGAGCCCTGTATAGAATAGC
>NW_017320585.1:0-394 GCF_000935625.1 Nanorana parkeri
CCTGACTATTCTTCTGCCTGCCGATTTTGTACCTTGCTGCTCATTCATGTCAAGACCTCTGCCCACCTCTTGACTACTCTCCTGGATCCCGACTTTGTACCTCGCTGCTAGACTGTTGCTGACTCAGTCTTCGCCTTATCCTCAGCCTAAGCTCCATTTTAGACTCGGGCTACTACAGGTGCGTTTCACCGTGAAGAGGTAGGCCAATAGTTGAGGTGAGAGATTAAAAGAGACTGAATTAGAAGATTTGTGGTTCCATTTGATACAAAGGGGCGAATTCTGAAAATGTTACAGAGGTTAAGTTGGCAAGATTTGGATAGTGAAATAGATAATCTGCGCTCCTGGAAAAGGGTCTAAAGTAAAAATATGTGTTATTAATTAAGACCTAAAGCAG
>NW_017320586.1:0-394 GCF_000935625.1 Nanorana parkeri
AGAACGTGATGATTTACAGGACCTTAGACCGCTGCAGTGGAAGGGGGAGAGAGGTTCCAGGGACCAATCTCAGAGCAAGCCAGCACAGAGGATGTGTCATTTTCTTGCCTAGTAATCAGCTTACCATTGGTTATAAAGAAGAATAATAATAATAATAGTAAGAGACTCAACCTTGAAACCATGCAAAAACACCTAAAAAAAAAAAGCCAGAAAACAACCAAAGCTCCTCAGCTTAAGTGTAAATGGGGCCTTAGACCAGGAGTGGGCAAACTCCAGCCCTCCTGCTGTGGTGAAAATACAAATCACATCGTACATCTCTCTCTCTGGCAGTCAAGTCTGTGAGAATCTTGCCCCATGGGACTTGTAGTTCCACAACAGCTGGAGTTTGCCCACC
>NW_017320587.1:0-394 GCF_000935625.1 Nanorana parkeri
TCGGTTTTGGAAAGCCCCACCATGCAACTATCCAGTAAAGATATCAGCACACAGTCCTGCCCACTGGATAGTGGAACAGTACACCCCCCCGCGCGCACGCGGCGCGGCTGGGCGCTCGACTTACCCAGCCAGGGAGTTTCTATGTGTGCACTGCAGGGGCCTCCTCCTGTGACTCACCTCCCCTCCCGCTGCCTGTTAGTATGGACGCGGCCGGGAGGGGAGTCACAGGACCCGCCCCCTCACTGTGAAGCCCGTCGGCAGTGCGGGGCCCCGGTGTTCGAACACCGGGACCGTGCAAGCACTGCCATATATTGCAGGACCGCGCTGAGGCTGTGGGGGTGCCCCGGACCGGCCCCCCCCACAGCCTCAGGCCCTGGTGCCCCGGCACCGCCTG
>NW_017320588.1:0-394 GCF_000935625.1 Nanorana parkeri
CCCGCCCCCATTTTAAAAGAAATGCGCTGATCAGCACGTTTCTGAGCGTTTTTAATTGCATTTCAGTGCTGAAGCGCGCCTAAAAACAGCCTACAATGCTGCGGAAACCACGGTGAAACGCTTCCGCCCTGGTGTGAATGGTGCCTGAATGAGGCCTAACACTTTACTTTAATACTGCCACACCAACCAAGCTGAGGAAAGGGGGTTATGAAGGAACGCTAAACTGTAAATAAGCATCATTAGAACACAAGGTATCACAGCGCACGGCAATGTGCCACAAAGCTTTGTCATGCGCTGCCACAGTTAAATTAATGTTTTTTTACAAAAGAAAAAAAATCATGCATTGCAATGCATTCTAACAACGCACTGCAGCGCATTTGCCTGGCGTTCACCA
>NW_017320589.1:0-394 GCF_000935625.1 Nanorana parkeri
GCGTGGAGTCGTGAACAGGGCCAACTAATCAAAAGCTGATTTATCAATGATTGAAAACGTTAATTACTTTTTCAATCATCGATTATAATCGACTTAGTCGATTAGTTGTTGCAGCCCTACATTCAACCCCGATTTCTGGGGACAGTCCCCGAATTGAGGAGACCGTCCCCAGACACGCTATGTAGCTTCTGAGAAGATACACTATTAGCTTTGCGAGGAAGCCGGCTGCACATTTTGCATAGGTCCTGCTACGCTAATAGCGTATCTTCTCAGAAGCTGCACACAGCGCGTGCCGGTTTAAGTAGTAACCAGCACACGCTGTATGCAGCTTCTGACAGTCTGCCTGATCTATATGGATCAGGCAGACGCGGCCTCTAATCAGGCACTGTAGAGG
>NW_017320590.1:0-394 GCF_000935625.1 Nanorana parkeri
GTCCCTGTGTGTGTTGTATAGTAGTCACCGCTCCAAGCTCCGCCCCCTCCCCCCAGGATGGACTACAATCTCAACACACACAGGGACCACGGGGAACAGACGTAGTCACCCTCCAGAAGGAAGGACCGTGTCGGAGATGATTGGAGGATCTCCAGCCGGGTGACAACACATCAGAGACATTGTTGCCGTAGGGAGTTCGGGGACTCGGAGGGATTTTTAGGGTTTCTCTCCGGGGGTTACTGTCACTTTAAGAAAGGCTGCAAGCAAGGAAGTGGGTGGATAACCCAAGGCTGCAGACAATAACAGGCAGGGTGCCGTGTCGGGTATAGTCCGTCGCGTTGTCACCGGTGGGCAGTGTGGACGCCGCCATCGCTCCTCATGTACAATGTATTCC
>NW_017320591.1:0-393 GCF_000935625.1 Nanorana parkeri
GTGAATTGTAAGCCTCCTGAGCAGAGACAGTCATTGGAGGAAGTGCGATGAGCGGGAGGAAGTACGAGATCTATAATGGCCGATCTCCCGATGTGGAAGTTGCTTCATCTCTGACAATGTCGTCTTCTCCTGCAGGGGGAAGTGATGAACCTGCTCATGTTCCTCTCCACATGGGATGGCAAGGTTCCTCAGCCGGCCATCTTGAAGCCACGCCCACTCTGGACAGGAAAGCAGATCTTCTCTCTCATCGTTCCAGGACACATAAACTGCATCCGAACGCACAGCACGCACCCGGACGATGAGGACAGCGGACCATACAAGCACATATCTCCTGGGGACACCAAGGTTGGTTCTGCTCCCATCACTGCTCCCTCTGCCCGGCTCCCTCTGCCC
>NW_017320592.1:0-393 GCF_000935625.1 Nanorana parkeri
CATAGAGCTACATTATATGAGAGGACGCTGCGCCAGAATGAAAGAAGAGAGAGGTGAGTGCCTACCATTGAGGGAGCAAGGATAAGGTAAGTGAAACTGCTTTACACAATCTCCTAGACATAAACAAGCAGTTAACTCTTGCAGTTGGGATTTATTTGCATGGAGATAGACTTTAATGCATCTTCAATACATCTTCAGTTCATCAATGCTTGGTATGTATTCAGTGCCCTCTGGTAATTAGATGTGCTAACTTTAAACATCCCACCACGGGGACCAAGTATTCAATCAATGAGCACATTCCAGTCCTCTTTTGTGGTATATGTGTTAACATACCCATGTGGAA
This sequence comes from Nanorana parkeri, assembly GCF_000935625.1. NCBI lineage: Eukaryota > Metazoa > Chordata > Amphibia > Anura > Dicroglossidae > Nanorana > Nanorana parkeri. Next base: position 344 of record NW_017320592.1, read on the forward strand.
TGATTTATGTGGGAGAAACTACACAAAAGATTAAAGGAGAAACACATCCT
>NW_017320593.1:0-393 GCF_000935625.1 Nanorana parkeri
TAACATTTTCTGCTTACCTTTTTGAGGTCTTTATACTTGCTTGAAAATCCTACCTAGCTCAGCCCCCCCCGATGTAAGGTCAAATTGGTACTAAAGGCTGTTTTTTTTGCCTTATTTCATTCTTTGCGCCCAGCACTTCCCTAACACCCCCCTCCCCCCCACACACACTTACCTGCAGCTGCTCATCTTCTCTGCCGCGACCAGGAAGATACTTGGGATTCCCCGAACTTCCTGGTTGTGGTAGAGGGTACTGAGGGCAGGGGAGCCATAGGCTCCTTCTGGCAAGAGCCCTTGCCTATTGTAAGAGCCCTTGCCATAGACTCCTGCCATCAGTCAAGCTGTGACTGCAAGGGTGGGGGCATTGCAGGCTGCACCCTGTGTGTGTCTATGGAC
>NW_017320594.1:0-393 GCF_000935625.1 Nanorana parkeri
TCTGGCGGATGGTTTTGATGTCACACTAGTTCAGCCCTTCGTGAAGGCCGTTAGACGAGCGTTGCAAAGGGAAGATGACGTTGCCGAGCCCGACAAGAAGCGCAGATTCTTCCGGCCTATCGGGAAAGAGGTGCTCGGTTTTCCGTTCTTGGTGGAACTCAAAGAGATGATCACTGATGAATGGAGCCAGGCGGACGGGGAGACGGCTTTTCCTAACCGCTTTTCCAAGCTGTACCCTTTCAGGAAGGAGGACTTCAAAGATCTGGAAGTGGCGCCTGTGGTTGACGCAGCTGTCATGCGTCTGGCAAGGCATGTCGCATTACCATTGGATGTCTCTTTCCGAGATGTTCTGGACCGCCGTATTGATTTTGACCTTAAAAAGGTCTTTCTAAC
>NW_017320595.1:0-393 GCF_000935625.1 Nanorana parkeri
ACAATGGCACACCCCAGGTCAGTATTTATTACATTTTAAGTCTATCAGTGTGTATGCAGAGTGGTGTGTTGTATAGTCATTACAGGTGGGCGGACGACTATCACAAATAGGTTTATAAAGGGAAAGGAGGAACCATGCCTTTTGAGGTCCTAAAGACTGAGTGATAGGTGGATTTGACAACTTAGCGATAGTGCAATGAATGGTAGACTGTCCTTCACGGAGACTACTTCGGAATGATAGAGGGATCAGACTGTCGAAAAAAGGTGGCCGTGGCCAAGGTAGTATCGAACAGCACTTAGTATAGACAAACATTGGAGAAATGTTTCCATAGGATGTCCTGGAGTGGGACAGACATGGAAGAAACATATCCTGGTTAAGGTGGAACGAAGAAAC
>NW_017320596.1:0-393 GCF_000935625.1 Nanorana parkeri
GAACCAGCACACGATGATCTTCCAAAGTAATTCAAACTTTACTCTATTTACAAAGAACAACCACTGGCGCATATCTGCATTAGTCATAGCTGGTCACCTATGACTAAGGCCGAGGAAGGCGGTTGTTCTTTGTATAGATGCAAGTGGAATAAAGTTGGAATAAATTTGGAATTTCTTTGGAAGATCGTCATGTGCTGGTTCTACAGTTTCTGTGTGTAGGTGAGGTCTCCAGAACTGGACACAGTATTTGAAATTAGGTCTAACTACATATCTCTATGGGAGAATCAGAAGCTCCTTCCTCTTGCTGGGGATGCCTCTAGTAATAACTAAAGATTTATTTGGTGGAATCAGGACCTCATTCCTCCTGCTGGTGATCCCTCTAGTGATAACTAA
>NW_017320597.1:0-393 GCF_000935625.1 Nanorana parkeri
CTTGTCCCCATTAGGGGACAAGGTTCTTTTTCAGGGGAGACTGGGTGGATTTAAAAAAGAAAAAAAAAAACCAATACATTTTTTTGGGAGTGTGTATGTGTGAGAGAATGTCTATGAGTTTGTGAGATTGTGTCTGCCAGTGTTTTTGAGGGCCTGTACACACTAGTGTAGTGTTCATAGCACAGTACCATGCAATTAATGCCTTGTACCACACCTACTGTGGATTCTGATGTGGGAGGTGCATTGCGTTGCCATTCATTTGATTGGCACTCCAAATGCACCTCCTGCCTACAGTTCAATCACCCGCACCAGAATGAGCAGTACTGCAGTGCCGTGCGTTCTATTGTGATGCGACTTGGGTTGCAACTTAATAACCAAGGACAAATGTGGGTC
>NW_017320598.1:0-393 GCF_000935625.1 Nanorana parkeri
CTGAGAAACCCCATGCGTCGCTGCACCAAATCGGTCAAGCATGTTCGAAAACCGGTCAAAACATGTTCGAAAACCCGCCGAACATCGTACGATGTTCGGCTGGTTTGTGGAATGTTCGCAAGATAAAAGCCGGAGGGGCCGGTGTGCGCAAGCGCACACTGCCCGTTCAGCATTGCGGTTATCGGAAGTACGATCTGCCTGTCCAAAGATAGGCAGATCATACGTTTTTTTAATTACCTTACAACCATCGCAAGACAAAAGTCTTGCGATGGTTGTAAGGTGTGTGCCCAGCCTTACAGAGAAAGAATCGGCTAGGTTGAAGGTTCTAGCTTTATGCTGGGCACCATTCAACCTGGAAAAATAGGATTTTGGTACTCACCGTAAAATCCTTTT
>NW_017320599.1:0-393 GCF_000935625.1 Nanorana parkeri
CCGAAAAAAAAAAAAAAAATGTGTGGTGTCCCCCCTAAAATCTCTTACCAGACTCTTGATCCAACTGCCAACTATAAACAACTGCACCGTACTCATTCACGAGAGGGGAGAGTGTCATCTGGGTGCACTCTTTTTGAAATAGGGGCAACCAGATTCACATACTGTAAGTCTCCCTGTCCGCAGACCCCTGCAGACCCCCTCACTGGGCCAAAGTTGTGTTGAAGAGGCCCTTGTCTTCATTGACATGGGGGCAAGGTGCTTTTCCAGGGGGTTCCCCCCTAGAAAAGCACCTTCCCCATGTTGAGGGCATGTGACCTGGTATGGTGTAGGAGGGGGAGGACATGCGCTCCCCCACCCCCCTTTCCTGCTCTGCCAGGCTGCTGCTCGGATCAA
>NW_017320600.1:0-393 GCF_000935625.1 Nanorana parkeri
GTATGCCATACGTCCTTGGCAGCGAAAGGGTTAAAAAAAAACCAAAAAAAACGCTTGAACTGGTTTGAAACTTACCTCGTTATCGCTGCTCGATCCCGCGCCGAGAATCAGGAAGTGATTGTACGGCCGCAAAGGATCTTGGGGCGGGCGCATGCGCAGTTCCGATTCTCGGCCAGGAGACGAGCAGAGACGCAAGGTAAGTCTATGGACGCGTGCACCCGCCTGCAGACACCGCTGGATCGGAGAGAGACAGAGCAGTCAGCACTGGATCGGAGTGACGTCGCACCGCTGGAGGGACACATGAAAACATGGGGAAAGAAGAGGAAGATCAGAATAAGAGACATGAATGATATGAAACCTCGCGCCACTACTCTAGTCAAGTTAAGCAGCAGC
>NW_017320601.1:0-393 GCF_000935625.1 Nanorana parkeri
GTGGCCAAGTTATTTCCCACAGACCTGCCTCTGCAAAGAGAAGGCCCTGCGTATAGTCCCTATTCTCCTTTAATTTCTCTATTTGCTAGTCCCCTCATTTTAATAAATTTTTAAAATTTTACTTAATTGATTTATAAATCTTCTTATGGCCTTTTTTGGTAAACGAGAAATAATTAGTATTAAATAGTCAATACCTGCTGGTTCTGCTTTTTCTTTTCTTTTCATTTCAGGATCTTGTTGGATAAGCTGGCTGCTGCTGCTGTTGAGGAGAAGTATCAGTATTGAATATCAGTGGGAAATATGGAAGCCAATTATTCTGCTCCTTTATCTAATCTAGCCCAACGGTCATATGCTGTCAGGCTCGTCCTCGGCACCCCCGGCCGCTCCGGCCCC
>NW_017320602.1:0-393 GCF_000935625.1 Nanorana parkeri
ACTATGGGGGAAAAGACTTAACCCCATAGTTCTCCTTTAACTCAGTAACTCCTCTGATGACTCATTCGATTCTTAGACTCATAACTGAGTCACACGTCACACTGAGCTGCTTCAAACGGATCAGCTCACTCAGGTGAACCGACTCCTCAGGTTCACTGAAAAGAATCGATTCAAAAGAACGATCCGTTCATGAACTGGACATCTCTAGTTCTTGGTTTCCACCTCAACGTCGGTGTTGTCTGATGATTGGGGGGGTTTAGCGTTCTGTCCTAATATATTGGTTCCGTCCAATAATTAGGCAGGTCTGGGCTGAGGACACTGGGATTCGGGTCCCAGCGGAGAGGACGCTGATTTCAAACGTAGGTCCCCAGTCGGGGTACCAGGCGGTCCGTC
>NW_017320603.1:0-393 GCF_000935625.1 Nanorana parkeri
TTTTTTTACCAGTATCTAGTAACATTCAGTCTATCTGAATGTACACAATAATTTTTTTGTGTCCCAGGACAGAGCTAAACATGCCTAAATGCATCTAAACGCATGTAAATGCAGCTAACCCAGGAACATCTAAACATAGGAAAAAGTGATCTGTAAATCATAAAAGTTGTTTCTACTTACCAGATAACTTCTCTTGTGTTTAACACAGGCACCCATGTGCATGTGAGGCCTTAGAATACAGGCAGGTGTTTCACTTTCATTTTATCTATGGGGATAGGGGGGTATGGTGAATGTGAGTGATATACTGTATGCACAAAAGAAATATAAAACCACCTCTGAAACAAAAACCCACTTTTTTAAAGGGAAAACTTGCTTAAAAAATAAATGAATAAA
>NW_017320604.1:0-393 GCF_000935625.1 Nanorana parkeri
CACATAGTGTGTGTGCAGTAAGAATTCTACCTGCATGTATTTTCTGCCTAACATTGTAACAATGTAAGTACCATGTCACATATTGTGTGTGCAGTAAGAATTCTGCCAGCACAGCAAAGTAAAACAGCAGCTCCGTGCTCACCTTGTGAAGGAGATACCACTATGGAAGTCACACTGAGGTTTGGAGAGCAGCGAGTTCCTATCCTGCAGATTGCCCTGTGATGTCCCAGGAAACACGTGACCAGGAAGCAGGAAATAGTAGGTAGGAAACTCAAGTGAGCAGGAGGAGCTACAGTGAGGGAGAGACTGCAAGTTGATGACACGTTTTTTCCCTTGTATGTCTCCCACCCCTCTCCTCTCACTCGCTCTGTCTTCTGTCACATTATATCCTCC
>NW_017320605.1:0-393 GCF_000935625.1 Nanorana parkeri
AAAGTTTTACTCACCCAAAGCTCTGAGATGGCTATTTCTTGGACTGGTCCTTCCAGCATCTCTCCCCCTCCTCTGCAGCGGTTTAGGGTCCCATAAATTATCAATGCCTATACACAGTCTATAGATGTGAGGATGCTGAGGATGCTTACAATGCTGCATAGAGGAGTAGACAGGCTGGAGGAAGGGCAGTGACAGCTGGTTTACTCGGAGCTTCAGGTGAGTATATCTTTGTTATTTAGCACCTAGACACAAATGAGCACTTAACCCTTGAGGCACACGGTTTCGGCATGGCCCCATTGATAAGGTTTGCCGCCTTTTCTTCAAGTGAAACCAGGACACACTAGCTCCGATGTAATTATTTTTTTTGGGGGGGGGGGGGAATATACAGGAGAG
>NW_017320606.1:0-393 GCF_000935625.1 Nanorana parkeri
ATATACCCCCCAGTCTCCTGTATACAGTACAATATACCCCCTCCTGTGGCCCCCGATATATATATATATCCAGTGTTGTGATATCTCTCTCCTCAGATGGCGCCCCCCTATACCGAGGCGCAGAGAATATTTATGGATATGAATTCAGTCGCTTGTGTCGGTTAATCTGCAGAAATGTGGAATCAGAGCGTGCAGTGCCAGCTGAGCTTCTGTTACCATGGAAACTGCCGAAACACTCCATTCTCAGGATAAGACACACAGACATCTTGTGTCAGTGCATTACGGGTATATTCCCTGTATACAGAGAACAGTGCTACCAACACTGAAACCCACTAACTGCTGGATCTATGTACCGTGTGTATCAGTGTTACATAGGATCCGTGTGTATCAGTG
>NW_017320607.1:0-393 GCF_000935625.1 Nanorana parkeri
AAGTGTTTTTACGGAGTACACTATGGAGTGTCCTGTTTTTGAATCCATCCGCTAAATTTCGTCAATATCGATTGGGAGCATTTTATTACTGGTGAATACTATTTGAACAGTGGGCTGAAAAGAGGAATTTTCTCATTGCTAAATATTAGGCATCTTCCTGCCTGTGACTGAAAAAAGGAAATGGTGGTTCTAGACCTTTATAATATAAGGTTGCATCGAGAGGTGAGAGTTGTTCTATTGGGACTGGAAGGTGGAAGTCACAAGGAACACGAAAGAATTGTTTAATCACTTGCTAATTACATTCATTCTAGTTTTGAATGCACAATTCACTTTTATACTGCATGGTATATTCATCACAAGTGGACTTTTATATGCATTGTAGATCTGTGACTA
>NW_017320608.1:0-393 GCF_000935625.1 Nanorana parkeri
TCCATACACTGAACAGATGACAGCCAATGAGGCTGAAACAGCTGTATTCAATTTGGAATAAGTGGCTCTATATTAGGCTATATTTTTACTATACACCAGAGGTTCTGGATGTGTCTCTGGCTGATGGGATTTTTGACATATGTGTTGGACTGACACATGTGGATACCTTTATGTGTCATTCCAACATGTGTTGTCCTTTACATTTTTCATCATTTTCTATGATGCACCTTGAAAAAAATCTACATTTGACCATTTTTCATCATGGAATGTATGGAATGGAAATCGCACTCACCCGCAGGTAAAAGTATCTACACCAAACAGGCAAAGCTTCTCATTACAATACTATAGTGAAGAGGTGATCAGCATCGGGTAATTGTGCTTAGAAATTCAGAG
>NW_017320609.1:0-393 GCF_000935625.1 Nanorana parkeri
CTACACTTGCTGGTACAAGTCTCAGTCTATCAGTGTACCATATACTGACTAGTTTTACATTCAGGTAATATGGAAAATTACATAGACCCTTTCCGTAGTCTTGTCCTTCCCTCCCCCTACATGTTTAGCTCCCTATCCTTATCCCCTACCAGATAATTAAAGTATCTAAGCGCAGTTCATACCTCAGGCAGTGTTGAAGGATAGGCATGGTACTCAATAAAGAGAACCTGTCACCTCCAAATGCTATCACACAGGGGCTTGTTAGCTCCTGCGTGATAGCAATAAAGTTAAGTAAAACAAATTGATAAAAGAATAATTAAATAAATAAAACTTAAAAAAAGTAAAAAATAAAAAGAAATAATAATTAAAATAAAAAATAAAAAGGTGATTGGA
>NW_017320610.1:0-393 GCF_000935625.1 Nanorana parkeri
ATTCGGGACGGCTTATACTCGAGTATATACGGTATTTGTTAACCCAAAATCACCACAGTAATGTATAGCATATTTTTAATAGTAAATATTATTTTTTTGATTTTTTTATGATTTGGATTTTTGAACCTTGAAACTATTGTGCCATGTTTTTCATGATGCATTACATCAAATAATTCCAATAAAATAAGTCAGTCAGTATAAATTCTTGTGATGAAGACAAATGTTCAATGAGAACAGCATATAACTAGAATAATTATCAGGAAGTACAATTGTTTAATTAATTATGTATCCCTTCCTGAGACCTCTATGCCTGGCCTGTATAAGCAGATACAATCCCCGCGGACAATCTTCATCAGCAGTGGCGGAACTACCGCCGGTGCAGGCGGTGCGGAC
>NW_017320611.1:0-393 GCF_000935625.1 Nanorana parkeri
ATAGCTCACTACCAAGGACTACATCCCACCATAGCTCACTATCAATGAGCTCCATTCCGCCGTAGCTTAGTAACTAGACTCAGCCTGTAACACAGGTATAATAAGTCAGACGACGTGCAGTATTTCCACGGCAACAGATCATCCTCATGTAGCGTTCCCCATCACATTCCTCTCCGTACCTCGTACTCCGCTTCATCATCCGCTGATTTAGAGGCAGTCTTGTCTCCGGCATCGGCAACCGCAGGCTCGGGGGTGGTGGCCACGGTGGGGGAGGCCGGATCGGTGGGTTGTTGGGAGGGTGGCGGGGTGGTCTCCTCTTCCTTCTGAGATTCTCTGGACGCCGTTTCCTCCATGGCGTTTATGACGGCCACCAGCTGCTGCTTCTTCTCAGCC
>NW_017320612.1:0-393 GCF_000935625.1 Nanorana parkeri
TCCAACGGCCTCCTGAAATATGTGTGATACACAGTGTGACTAATATGTGCAGTTCTAATGAATCCAGGTGTGCTATGTGTTGAATAAAATTTGCATAAAGTGCATACATTTAGTTGATTGTCTCAACAGAGAGTGTCACGATACTGAATCAATTAATTTTTTTAAACAGTTCCCCCTTATGTGTCACTACCCAGATGGGGGAGTGTAATGGTGAGAGAATGTGTACAAAATCACTCCCCTTCCTTTCTAACCCCTCCCCCCTCCCATAAACACCCACAATCCCCACACAGAGTGGTCTAAAATGCTAAAAAAAAACGTGCCCAACTCAAAATCATAAGGCAATTGTACAGCATCTCATCCTATTTCAATCCCCTGCCTATTCCAATGGGGTTT
>NW_017320613.1:0-392 GCF_000935625.1 Nanorana parkeri
TCCCACCCAGCTCACTGACATCACCGGTTGCCAGGAGCTGATCAGGATGCTCTGGTTGTCATCCCGCCAAGAACCTGGCAACCAGTGATGTCAGTGGTTGCCATGAGCTGGGCGGGACAGATGCCAGCCAGGGCGCCCCAGGTTGCTAAGAGCCAGAGCCTTTGGACCCAGAGGTAAGGGTCATTCACTCACAGCACCCACCTACAATACTCCCCCTCCCGGGCATGACTTGCATTAGACCAGGTGAAGTGAACGCAGACTGCAGCAGGACCGAGGATCAGGTGCGTAAATCTCCTTTATTCCGGCCCCTAGACAAAAAAGAGCAGGTAACCCTTGCAGTTCAGAGATAGCTGTTTTATGTGGTAATAATCACAGTATAAGCCGTTAGTGTA
>NW_017320614.1:0-392 GCF_000935625.1 Nanorana parkeri
GCACACTATATTTCTGTTGTTGCGTCATAGAGGAAGTTAGGGGCAGACTATATTTCTGAATTTCTGTTGTTGCATCACAGAGGAAGTTAGGGGCAGACTATATTTCTGAATTTCTGTTGTTGCATCACAGAGGAAGTTAGAAGCACACTATATTTCTGTTGTGACATCACAGAGGAAGTTAGGAGTACACTATATTTCTGTTGTTGCGTCACAGAGGAAGTTAGGAGCACACTGTATTTCTGTTGTTCCGTCGCAAAGGAAGTTAGAGATACACTATATTTCTTTTGTTGCATCACAGAGGAAGTTAGAAGCACACTATATTTCTGTTTGCTGCATCACAGAGGAAGTATTGGGCACACTATACTTCTGTTGTGACATCACATAGGAAGTAT
>NW_017320615.1:0-392 GCF_000935625.1 Nanorana parkeri
GTTTAATATCAAGCATGTGATCCCTTGCTATATTGAAAGCAGCCCATGTGTTGTTCAAGTTCACCACAATGTTGCAGTGGTGATAATGACATTTGTAATTGTTTTAGGGTTATGTAGTATTCCATGATGAATTACTATCATAGTTACCCTAGGAGCAGTGCAATGGAATGGCAGCACGCTGTACTGTAAGTTTAAAACAACATCCCAGAAAACGAAGAAACAAGTAGTAACAAGTAGATAGCAAAACGTTAACACTTCATAGCATTCAGTGTTATAGAATTCTGAGTTTTACACCTAAATAACTCATGTGTTATCATTTACACATCCCACAGGAAACAGCTCACCTCTAAAATAAAAATGTGTATTATAAATCTGTACAGTTTTTTTTTTTT
>NW_017320615.1:1948-2206 GCF_000935625.1 Nanorana parkeri
GAGTGGAAATCACTCATCTCATAGTTCTCCTTTAATAATAGTATTGAAGATAACCTAAATCCTTTATATCATTTTTTCTTTTTTTTACTCAAATTTTCTTTTATTTACTCCTTGCATTGTTATTTAAAATGCAGACATGTGGATAATTCATTTATATGAAATCTGATTTTTAACAATTGTCAGAATGTTAGAGGTTACAGACTTATGGTGCTTTTGTTGGTATATTTCCAGGATCCTGTGAGGTTAGTGGAGATCCTC
>NW_017320616.1:0-392 GCF_000935625.1 Nanorana parkeri
AAAGAATTAAAAGGCAGCCTGCATTCTCAACGGAATATTTTTTCAAAAATGACAGCAAAAAATGATGCAGCAGTGAAAGCCAGCTTTCTTGTGGCTGAAGAAATTGTGCGAGCTTCAAAGTGCTTTTCAGAAGGTGAATTTGTAAAGCAGTGTATGCTGAAGGTATATGAACAGGTGTGCCCTGAGCAGAGACAAGCTTTTAACAATGTCAGCTTATCAAGAAACACTATCAAAGACCGAGTCAGGGACCTAGCGTGGAATCTTACAACACAGCTGGCTGAAGAATCATGCAGTTATCTGGCGTTTTCATTAGCTATTGACGAAAGCACTGACAATATGGATACGGCTCATCTAGCCATTTTTGTAAGAGGTGTGAAGGAAGACTTGTCTGT
>NW_017320617.1:0-392 GCF_000935625.1 Nanorana parkeri
AAAAAAAAAAAAATCATGTTTTGCATTGATATTATCCGGTGCAGTCAAGGATGGAAAGTCAATTATTATACATGAAACCAATGTGAGGTAGATATCTGATTCCATTTTAGATACGCCTGTTTTCTTTGATTGAAATTCAACCATTGTGGCCTTTTTTTTAAGTGGTTGTCACAAATGTTAAGAGTCTCATATCACTTTAACCAATCAATTTTATTTTGTACATGTATTTGTTTTGGCTGTAATTATGAGAACAGTAAAGTATATCAATATGCTATAAATTATGGTTGCCTGTATGGTGACATCTGTAAAACTGACTGATTAATCTACTCTGTCCCCAAATCCCTTGGAGATTAAAGGAGCTTGTTATGGCTGCCAAATATAGATGTGCTGCC
>NW_017320618.1:0-392 GCF_000935625.1 Nanorana parkeri
TCATATCACTGCCTTATCTGTAGAAATTAGTGAAATTAACTTAAATGTTCCCAATTTTTACATAGAACAATAGTCCCCCCTGATGGTGATTGTAAGGGAAAAGTCTATAACCATATAGGGCATTTGACGTCATGTTACACGTCAGTAATCACGTGTTAGATCAAACCAAGCCCACTCCGCAGGGGGGATATAGATCAGGAGCACGAGTGAAGAGGAGTTTTGGAAATTCCATCAAGTGAGAGAATCGAACATCAAGGCAGTAAGCATATTCATTCCAAGGGTATAGGTCAGAAGCTGAGGACGGTCGTCCCAGGAAACTGAATTAAAGAGAACCTGACTATCCCTGGAGAATAAAACTGGTGGTAATTTTTCTCTACTTTGACTGGTCTGGG
>NW_017320619.1:0-392 GCF_000935625.1 Nanorana parkeri
AAGGTCTGGGAGGCATGGGATGAGACGGAGCTTGCTGACTGAAGTGGGCAAGGGCGACCAAGTGGATCGGGCCGGGTCTTTGGTGAGCGAGATGGAGCCGGTATCTAACTCTTACTTTATCTAACCTTTCTTCTTTCTATTCCTTATTTTTCCTTCTACAGGCTTCTTTCCTGCCTACTTTTTTATGCTTTTCATATTAAGTTAACAGGCGTTAGCCGTGGGGCGGAGCCAAAGTGCGCTCTACTTAGATATACATCACTACAGCAGATTACGTGCTTCCCGATGGTGCACAACAACAAAGAGTAACTGTGATGCAGATGTACATTTCAATTTTATTCCGGCATACCGGTAATCAGCGGTGTATTTACCTTTTGTGCTGCCCTAGGCAAAGC
>NW_017320620.1:0-392 GCF_000935625.1 Nanorana parkeri
GATTGTTCACTTCTCCTGCCTCCTCCAAACTCTTCACACTTATGTGAATAATCCTTTCAGTGATCAATACTGAACGATGAGTGTTTGTAAATATCTGAGAACATGGTAAGCTTACTGTGTCTTCATCATACGCTGGGCAATCGAGTTGAAGAAATGCTAACAAAGCGTAAAATCTGATCGCTTTCTATCAGATTGCTTGACTGGATTCCTGTCTTCAATTGATTTCCATTCAATTACAGTTATTGTTTTAGTATACTAAAATATACTGAAAGCCAAAACTTTTTTTTAATTATGGAGATGAAAAAGCAAGAGCTACAAGGGTAGGCAAGTCAGGCCCTCCAGCTGTTATTTAACTACGAGTCCCATGAGGCATTGCAAGACTGACAGTTACA
>NW_017320621.1:0-392 GCF_000935625.1 Nanorana parkeri
AGAGCTCCATCACAGCAGCTTTAAAAAATGTAAAACATTTTTGGAGTGTGTCTGTGGTTGTGTGTAAGATTCTGTCTCTGGTTCTGTGTGCGATTGTGTCTGCCAGTGTTTTTGAGGGCCTGTCCACACTAGTACAGTGTGTTAATCGAACAATCCTGTGCAAATAAACACACTGTACCACACAATCGCACCAAATACGCATTCTGGTGTGGGAGGTGCGTTGCCTTGCCATTCAATTGAATGGCACCCCAAACGCATCTCCCGCCAAAGTTCAATCGCCCGAACCGGAACGCACAGTACCGCAATGCCATGTGTTCCAATGCTGTGCAACTTGGGTCGTGACTCAATGATCAAGGACAAATGTGGGCCCTGAGGTTACACAGGTTGAGAAC
>NW_017320622.1:0-392 GCF_000935625.1 Nanorana parkeri
AAATATTAATAAGAGCGAACTCCTGCCCTTAACCCCGGATAAGACTTACATTGAAACCCTTTCCCGCACGCATCCCTCTCTACAGCTGCAAAAACGATCCATCACCTACCTGGGGATCTCCATACCCCGCTCTGCTAAGGACCTTTACTCCCTCAACTACAAACCTATCATCACTAAAATAGTCCAAGAATTACGCACATGGCGGGATTACCCCGTTTCTCTCTTAGGCAGATGCCATCTCATAAAAATGATCAGCTTCGCTAGATTACTTTACCCCTTGCAAACGATACCACTTCTATTGAAGCATAAAGATATTCAAATCCTAAACAGCGCCTTCTCGACCTTTCTATGGAAGGGGAAGAAGTCGAGAATTGCTCTAAAAAAACTCCAAC
>NW_017320623.1:0-392 GCF_000935625.1 Nanorana parkeri
TGCTGTACAGGAGTATGCAAGAAGCTGACACCAAGCCAAGGAACTACAATACATCAAAATACATTTTAAAACTCTACAACGACTCTTAAGTGCATTGCACTGTTTATTTTTCTTATTAGAACTTTATTGAAATGTCATAAGTGACATTTCATGAAATACTATGGACATGGCACTGTGCAGTGCAATGCAGTGTTGGGGCTGTTGTGCTGGAATAAATGGCTAGTGCAGCCCCAATGCATTTGGTGTGAATAAGATCTAAATGCTGTATTGGCGAAAACAGAATTGCATTCATTTGTGTCCTCTCTGGAGTTTAGTCATGGGTGGAATCTGTAATTTGCCATGCTGACCTCTCTTTCTGAAAAAGCTGGTTGCCTGGCCATCATTCTTATGCT
>NW_017320624.1:0-392 GCF_000935625.1 Nanorana parkeri
GTCACCATAGATACCCGCTCTCTACTGCACATGTGCAGGCATACGGGACTATGAGCTGGAATGTAGTGCCCCTCTAGTTATAGGCGTCCCTGTTCCCATGGCAGCACAAGTCAGCCTGAACTAATGGCCAGGTTCTGTGATTCTTCCTTTGATCTCCACACTGCTATTTCAGGAGGGGGAGGTTGATCCGCAAAGGGTCATGGACGTCATTTGATCTCTGCAAGCAGGTACTCCAGTCTATTCATTTGGATAGTTGAAAAACATTCACTTTCATGATTGTTTATATTTATTATTTGAATTATCTGGCGGGAATGGGTAAGTGTAGCTGGGAATTGTAGTCCTCTATAGACTATATCATTCCGCCTTTCTGTATAAAGTGTAGCTGGGAGTTG
>NW_017320625.1:0-392 GCF_000935625.1 Nanorana parkeri
TATTGTATAATATTGTATGATATAATATAATATTATTCTAAGTTCGCTAAGTAGCTGGAAAGCCTCGTTGTGTAACTGCCAGCCACAGTGATGCTTTTAAGGCTTCAATTATTAAAGGGCAGAGGGGGGCTGCTTCCACCCGGAACCTATAAAGTCACTGGTGCAAGTAGCCTTCCCCTAGACCCCCATGTATCACAGCACAGCCATTGCCTTTCACCGGACGCTGCTGTCAGCCTCCAATGATCCCAACAGCTTAATTGATAAGACAAGAGATCCAGAGGCGAGGGGTGCTGTGTCCCTCCACTGGGCAAAGTCATGTACATTATCGCCATATTTATCTCCAGGAAGTGATCAGAACGCTTGTCGTGTGGTCAGGTCAGTGGGACAAATAT
>NW_017320626.1:0-392 GCF_000935625.1 Nanorana parkeri
CCAGAAGTCGATGGATCGAGACCATCCTCTGCTAAATGGGCAGTGTCAAGTTTTCTTTAAGTGCATAGTGAAAGTCATTCCTTTCACACATACGCTCTGTTGCCACGAGTCATTTTTAAAATCTGGTCATCAGCATGCAAATTGAGACGGTCAGTCACTGTGGACCAAAGTCAGCAAACAGTTTCTAGCTAAATGAGGAACTTTAGTGTAAACAGCCAGTACGTGCATTGGGCGGCTATTCCCATGTATCCCAAACTTGCTTACATAAGCAGAGTGGCGCAGCGGAAGCGTGCTGGGCCCATAACCCAGAGGTCGATGGATCGAAACCATCCTCTGCTAAATTGGCTTTGTCATCCTTTCTTTAAGTGCTTAGTGAAAGGCCTTCCTTTCAC
>NW_017320627.1:0-392 GCF_000935625.1 Nanorana parkeri
AATAACTAAATGTGCCGAGCTCGGCACATTTAGTTATTCATATTCCCACCATAATTCAATACAAATAACCTCTAGTGTGCATAAATAGAAATGTTCAAACCCAAATATTGCATTGCACACGTGTAGGTGGAGTATAATACAAATCATATGTATGCCACTGATGTGTATAAAACTATTTATTGTACCTTGTGTATGGGGTAAAAGAGGAAGGAGAAGAGTAATCTTGTCAACATATAATGTTCTGTCAGTGATGGTGTGGCAGCCGTTCATCCGTCAGCTGCCAACTTTGCCATGGCGGCGAGAACATTGCCCACATCGGCCAGCTCAGGTAGAAGAAGGGACCAATTTCATCCAGGGTGGCTCCATAGGACCCTGCAGGGGAAAGGAGCCAC
>NW_017320628.1:0-392 GCF_000935625.1 Nanorana parkeri
CTTTAGTGCAGCCATTATGGTGCTGTGGAGTTCGTTTTTGACAAACTCCCAGCACCATAATCTCTTATGGCAGCACTTCACTTACAGTACCCAGGAATGGGCCTGGGTACTGTAGGGGCACAGGGCTCCTGCCCCTGTGCCCTCACCACTGGCATAGGGCACCCAGCTAGAGGGGTGACTGACCTTATGCCAGGGCAGTGTAGGGTCTGGCATGGCTCCCAAGGAGGGGGCCATGTCGAGTCTGTGGGTGGTTGGGCACTGGGGCACTCAGCCTGCTGTGGCAGGGTGTGGGTGCCCTGGTGCAGGGCCCCTCAGGGTGGCACAAATAGTGCTGCAGCCCTGAGGGCCCTTTCTCTGGTCTCAGAGCCCTGGGTACCTAGGGTACCTTTTAC
>NW_017320629.1:0-392 GCF_000935625.1 Nanorana parkeri
CCTTTAATTCCCTTGGTTTTCAATTTGAGGGAGGGTTTTATGTTGATAAATGCCTTCCCATGGGATGTTCTTTGTCTTGCCTGTATTTTGAGTCATTTGCCACCTTTCTGGAATGGGCAGTAAGACTTGTATCTCCAGCAGGGGGCGTTGTGCACTATCTGGACGATTTTCTTTTTGTTGGAGCTGGGAATTCACAGATTTGTGATGCATTACTGACAAATTTTCAGAAGCTTATGGCACATTTTGGGGTGCCTTTAGCTCCTGGAAAGACTGTGTAGCCATGTACCACTATTGAATTTTTAGGTATTCAAATTGACACTGTCTCCTTGGAATTTAGATTGCCTCATGCATAAATAGAGAAATTGAGGAGTTTGCTGTCCTTGCTGCTAGGG
>NW_017320630.1:0-392 GCF_000935625.1 Nanorana parkeri
GGATGTAAGAAGGGCCTGAAGGTTGGGCAGTGTAATAAGGGTGTTGGTTATAATAAGAAGGACATCGTCTGCAAACATTCTCAGTTTATAGTGGTGGCCTGCTATAGGTAGTCCTGTAAGGTCAGGGGAGGTTCTAATTAGGTGCGCTAAGGGTTCGATGGCTAGGGCAAAGAGTAGTGGGGAGAGGGGGCATCCCTGACGAGTACCCCGCAGTATCTGAAACTGTTGGGACCTAAAGCCCGCATATCGCACCGTCGCCGAAGGAGACGTGTATAGGGCCGCAACCCAGGACCTGAAACGAAGCCCCAACGTTCTAGAAGGTGGAATAGATACGGCCACGAGACAGAATCAAACGCCTTGCTGATATCAAGGGACAGGAGCATGGAGGGTAT
>NW_017320631.1:0-392 GCF_000935625.1 Nanorana parkeri
ATTACCCTAGTTCCGCCCACAGGGCCGCCGGATGTCAGTGTACGCCATGTTGCTGGTGGCTGCTGAACGTCAAGGTGTACGTAAGATGAGGCCGACGTAATCGGGCGATGGGTGTAGCAAAACGGCGGATTAGCAGCTCAGGCAGTTACAGGGTGTAGCAAGATGGCGGCCGCGCATGCGCAGAGGGAGCTGATTGAGACAGACGTAACAAGATGGCGGCGACCAGAGCCGAGCAGGCCTTTCCCTGTGCGCAGAGCATCCGACACCCCTGAGGAGACACCTGACACACCCGGACCGGGTAACTGCCGCTCTCTGTGACCCCATACACACCCTTTTGGTTGTACTTTCCGTCTATGGTGTCCTCTGTGGTATTTATCCCTCTTCACCTCGAG
>NW_017320632.1:0-392 GCF_000935625.1 Nanorana parkeri
ACAAATTTATTTTGGCAAACAAGCATATTATTGCATGCAGTGCTCAAGTTGGCTGCATTGTTTGCACATGTTCAGCTAACAACAGCCTTTTTACCAGTTAAGGGATTGTAAAATCATAGAACCAACAATGAATAATGGTGCAATCACACCTGTGCACTGGAAAATATTTGAGTTTTACCATGTTTATATGCAATTTTACATGCATTTGAATGCACTATAGAGCTTTTTTAGTACTTTTTACATATGTTGTGTTTTTAAAGGAAAACAGTACTAGGCAGGTAGAGGGCATTGACTCAATTCATCTGTGATAGGACCTAAGGTGTGCTAAATAGCACGTAAAGAGACCATGTGAGCAACACAACAAATTGCAGGTATAGGCACACAAAAATCAA
>NW_017320633.1:0-392 GCF_000935625.1 Nanorana parkeri
GGAAAAGTAAAGCACAACCAATGTTCTGAGCAGCTAAACAGTTGATCAGTTTCATGTGTAGATTTAATATGTTGGCTTTACAGGTATCGGGGATAGTGAATGCATTGTGATATACTGATTAGATGAGGTATTGTTATAGGTAGGGAGAAGCTGACATACCTCTGGGGCCATGTACCCTATGGTTCCAGCGAAGCCTGTGGCAATCTTGTCATCGGACAAGTTCGCTATTGCCAGACCGTAGTCAGCAATGCGGACATGTCCGTTGCCGTCCATCAGGATGTTTTCCGGCTTGATGTCCCTGTAAAGAGAAAGAGTGTAAGTTGCATCCCTCGGTATGTGTCATGTGGAGCGGATTTAAAGGATCACTTTACCGACAGCTGATATTTCAATGA
>NW_017320634.1:0-392 GCF_000935625.1 Nanorana parkeri
ATGTTTGCTGTCTTTTTACCCGACGTGACCCCGTCTTTTATTATGACCCAATTTTTTGGTAAAATATAAATGTTTTATCATTTTAATATAGGAGAAACCTGTTTGTTTGTTTTTAATTTCGGTAATTTTTCCTTAATATAGTAAAAAAATAAAAACCCCCAGTGGTGAATAAATACCACCAAAATAAAGCTCTATCTGTCCCCAAAAAAGGGTATAAAATTAATTTCAGTACAGCGCTGCATGACGGAATAAATGTCAGTCAAAGTACCGCAGCGCTGAATACTGAAAAATGGCCTGGCCAGGAAGGGGGTTTAACACCGCGGATGTCAACTGGTTAAGCATGTTTACGCTGAGATTAAGGGGGGGGATATGATTTTCATGTACAAGATGTT
>NW_017320635.1:0-391 GCF_000935625.1 Nanorana parkeri
CCAAACTCTTCACCCTTTTGTGAATAACCCTGTGAGAGTTTCATACTAAAAAGGAACTACACTGCCAAATCCCCTCCGATTATTATAATTTTTTTACATCACCACGTACCGTGTCCGTATGATTATCCTAAAATAACATTATCCACACTTTCAGCTACTCCAACGTTGTTCCTCCTGCAGTCTGCTGATCTGATGCCGCATGCCAGGTTCTTCATGTCATCAGGGTCCCTTCCTGCAACAACCAGTAAGAGACAGTCAGCCCCCTGTTGATGCTGTAGAGCACCCCCGAACCCTCCTGGGATATGGGCATCTCGCATCTCAGGAGACTTCGGGGTGGTCTATAGTGCATGCCAGTGACGTGCGGTACCTTTGGTTCCGGGTGAGGCATTCC
>NW_017320636.1:0-391 GCF_000935625.1 Nanorana parkeri
ACAAATGTAGTAACTTACCCTTAGGTAAGGAGTGTTGCGATGTGATCGGCGAGGAGTAGAGGTTGGTGGTTTCGGTGTTCCAAATGATCTTTGCTGTGGCCCGTTGTTTGGTGGGATGTCTGTCGTCTGTGGTCCTGTTGATTGAAGATAGCGAGGAGGCCGAGGCGGTGGCGGTGTGTTCTTTACTTGCCTTGCGTTGTTTGTGGGATATTTAACGTCTGTTGTCCTGTTGATTGAAGATAGCGAGGAAGCCGAGGCAGTGTGTTCTTCTTTACTTGCCTTAGATAAGGGGTATTACAAACTCATCGGCGATGAGTAAAGATGGATGGTTCTGGTGTTCCAAGGTGCGATGTCTGTTGCCTGTTGTTCTGTTGATCGAGGGTGACGAGGA
>NW_017320637.1:0-391 GCF_000935625.1 Nanorana parkeri
ATAGTTTTTATATCTATTGTATAAAAATAAACATTGACATTTATTCCAGTTTAATGTTAAAGGACATTTAAACCCTCAGGGTTTTTTGCATATATCTACTTTATTGTGCATATATCTCGCAAGCAGTAGATATATGCAAAAACATTACAACAAAAAAGTTTACCAAAAAGGTTAAAACTCACCTGTGTCTCCGCCGCGCGCTCCCGTCCGAAGTTTTGAAAATTCTCGGACAGCCGCAAAGGATCATGGGGCAGGCACATGCTCAGTAGAGATCTTCGGCCGGGAGGAGAAACACAGGGTAAGTCAATGCAGGCAGCCCAGCAGGGTGCACCCGCAACAGTGAGCACATCATTAGAAAACGGCACCAGCGCTGGAGGGACTCCTGAAAACT
>NW_017320638.1:0-386 GCF_000935625.1 Nanorana parkeri
CAGTCTTACCAATCCCAATTAGAACCAAAGGATGCCTGCGTAACACGTCAGCCCAAAGACAAATAGGAGACAAAACAACATTTATTCTCCCCCAGACAGTAGGAGAGAAAGCCTAGGACACCGCAAACGAACATGGAAAGCCAATGTAGTAGGTCAAAAGATTGTTGAGTCAAGGGTGGATTCCTCAAAAATATAGGTCCATCTGTTATAAGGGCCAAAAAAAGGTATATGGCATGATCAAATCAGACAACCATTAAGTGGGAGCCCTCTACCTAAATAAAATGTCCAATAGGGAGCATCTGCCAGTTCACACCTGGGCCAAATTACATTTAATCTCAACATACCTCATTAATAGTCTCTATGTGAAACAGGGTAAAGAAGCCTTA
>NW_017320638.1:1971-2362 GCF_000935625.1 Nanorana parkeri
CAGGCAGCAAAGTTCTTTAAAATCTGACTTGCAGTCAGTTTAATTTAAAAGGTAGGCAAGATGAAAAACAAAACAAAACAAAACAGAAAATAAATCCGTAGCATCCACAAACTAACTAAACAAGCAGCGTTCCTCTCTGAGTCCCAGGCCAGGGCACCATCATACTCCAGCATTCCCCTTTTAACCCACCTGGATAATCAATCATAGGTAAAAGACAAAATCTGAACCGGATTACACAGACCCAAAGTCTACCTGAAAACCTAGTCTGGATTTAAGCTAATTTTGCACATATGAAAGAAACCAAGAGGAAACATATCGCCCCCCAATAATTCCCTCTTTCCTTATGTCACTATATATACACTATATTGCCAAAAGTATTGGGGCACCCCTC
>NW_017320639.1:0-391 GCF_000935625.1 Nanorana parkeri
TCTGCCCAATCATGGCTCACCTGTTACAACTGTAAACAGTGTTGTTTATAAGTTGCCGGCAGCTGTCAAAATGCCATTCTGCGGCGGGTGTGCGTCGCAGCGGACAGGATGGCAGACATTGTTTTAAAAAAATGATTTCTATTTATTTTTTATTATTTTATTTTTTATTTTGTTGAGCCATCGTCGTCATGGACAGCGGTGGACGTCGTGATTGACGCTGGATTACGTAGGTTGATCCATTTTTTTCTTTCTTTTAAATAAAAGACTAGTCAAAAACTTTTTTTGTTTGTGTGGCCTCTTTTTTACAATTGTATTTAATCCTTCTGTGAATGGGTAGGGGTACAAGACAAGCAGTTCCGGGTGCCTGGCGGGTAGTTGTTTTCTACATTTA
>NW_017320640.1:0-391 GCF_000935625.1 Nanorana parkeri
CAACATCTCTCCTTACCTTAATGTGGACCTGAAAATGTGTTTTCTTAAAAGGAGCAACTGGAAATGTTAATTGTGCCTAAGTGACATCCTAAAAGATTTACATTTTGCCTGGAATCCCCCCTAAAAATTAGCAGCCTAACTGTTTTGGGGGCAGCAGTTTTGCCGCCCCCTTGAAATCTGCCGCCCAAGGCAAAAGCCTTGTTTGTCTCGTGGCAGATACGCTCCTGCATATTCCTCCCACTACATACGGTTCCCCTATGAACACATTTCCACCCCCTGCACACACTGCCCTCCTTCCTTGTGCACATATCCATCCTCCATGTATACTTAGCCTCTCATGTACTAAAAGTGTGAGAGGTTGGAGGAGTATACAAGAAAGAAGGGGTGCAGG
>NW_017320641.1:0-391 GCF_000935625.1 Nanorana parkeri
ATACCGGTGCATCCCTAGTGAAAATGTATTAAGAACTATGTATGAATACATAGTATCTAAATGATTTAAATAAAACTAAAGGCTCCTATATGACAATCTAAACAAGTCCCAAATCAAGTGATGCACAAGTCTCATAAAGTAAATACAAAAATTCCACTACCTTCCTTGACTGAACTGGTAACTACATCCCTGCAATGTCTTACCATCCCACTGAGGTTCACCTTAACCATTTGAGGTGTTAGTATTAAACTGATTCTTGTTTGTTAGCTTCTGGCGCAAGTAATGTGGAAATACTGGTTCTGTTACCTTTGAAGGGTTAGTCCCAGGTACATGGGCAACAGTATGGTTCTCAGAGTTGGCGCTACCATACAGGCAGCACAAGCGGCCGCTT
>NW_017320642.1:0-391 GCF_000935625.1 Nanorana parkeri
ATCATAACAATGCCCCACAGGCTTAGGACTTTTTTTTTTGGCCAGGCAGTGTATAATGTGCATTCCAAATCTAGTGCAGGTAATCTGTAAATGCTAAGCAATGCGTTATCTTTCCTTTATGTATAGTGAATGCTAAATTATGTTATTTGTGTCCCATGTTTTAGACTGTCAATATCTAGCCTGTAACCCTCTACTGCTGTATACTATTCTTCTTGTCTGAAATATGCCCTCTGGTCTCCAATTAGAGTCACAGCAATATAAAAGCAATGACAGATTTTACTGGCGGCTCCCTGGCACAGTGTGTTTGCTCTGAAAGTCATAAATGACTTCAGTTATTTTAGTATATTTTTAAGGGCTCGTTCACACGACGCCTGGATTTTGTGTGGACCAG
>NW_017320643.1:0-391 GCF_000935625.1 Nanorana parkeri
AACACCCTTATAGTTTGTGTGTTCGGCGAACACACGAACTAACGATGTTCAATGTGGAACTCACGTTTGACTGGATCATAGAGCCCAACCCTACTGATAAGAAACATAAACACTGCTGGGAACTGCCCGGTGTCTTTGTCAAGCTATAATACAACACTGTTGGGTTTGCGACATACAAGTCTTTCTATGCTAATTGGTTGAAACATTGCTGGCTTCTTTTCAATCTTTCTAGTGATTTATTCTCTTGAATTACCAACTTGGATGAGTCAGGTATAACATTTCAGATGCTGTACAACACAAATAGTCGTACAGAATGTTCTACTTACTTTCCCGCAGTAAAAGATATCTTCTCTCTTAACCTTGCCCTCTGCAATCTTCTCACGGATGGCTT
>NW_017320644.1:0-391 GCF_000935625.1 Nanorana parkeri
CATTACTCAATACCGAGCCGCGCCACTTCCTCCCCCCGCACCGCCCGCTCTGTGTGCACTACACAATGCAATCAGGACCACCATAGGCTGAAAACCTGGAGAGACATAAACAGTGTCACTTCCAAGAAATGGGTGAGGTATGAGCAGCAGAACCTGATCAACACGAAGGCAAGAGAGGTAGGAGCCTGGGGCCACGTCTGAGGGGCCCAGCTACAACCTTCTGCTCCTGCAGTAAACCTGGGGGATAGTGGGGAGAACAATCGGTCAGAGCCGTGGACCCGTCTGTCACTGATCGGTCAGAGCCATGGACCCGTCTGTCACTGATCGGTCAGAGCCGTGGACACAGGGCCGGGGTGTGCGAGCTGTGCGGCCGCACAGGGCACCATGGCAA
>NW_017320645.1:0-391 GCF_000935625.1 Nanorana parkeri
AATGTGCCTTGCGATCCTGTGCGGGCGATCGCTTTGTGGCCAGAGGGCGTGGCTACAGTGTCATTCAATAGCCCACCACGCCCCCTCCAGCCCGGCAAAAAAGTGAGCTGGCCGCAATGCGTTGCAGTGCGTTCCGGCCGGAACGCACTGCAAGTGGTGTGAACAGGCCTTAAAACGGTACAAGGAGCAGCCATATTCTTGGTATAACCACTTCCAGCCGAGCACGTACATTTACATGAACCCGCGGGAAGTGGTTAAAAAAACCCCCCACACATACACGTAATGAAACACACATATCACACACTCATTAAAAACACACACACATAGCTTTATTAATTTTAAAAAAATCGCGCACACATTAAAAAAGCACACAATAAAAACACACATACAC
>NW_017320646.1:0-391 GCF_000935625.1 Nanorana parkeri
TTTCTAATTTGCTTGCATGTAGCACAAGGAATATAAAAATCAAGGTTATCATTCTTATTAATATAGTTATTGGCAATGCCTACATTACCAAACATCAACCCAGGTCATCAGTAATCATGATTTTTCTGTTACTGGCTATTGTTAGTATTATTATTACATTACAAATAAATATAATTTGTTATTTTGAATTGTTATTATTTAAAGAAAGGAGAAATTAAGGGTTAGAGTGACATAGAGGGAATTCATCTACTTTTAGAGATTCCAGATTAAATAATGGACTGTCGGTCCATTTACTTTTAGTTAACCTAGATTTGTTAGGGCTGCTGCAGTGTGACACTTGTTTGTTTGCAAGCCTCATACATAAAATAGCTGAACTCTGAAAATATTATGC
>NW_017320647.1:0-391 GCF_000935625.1 Nanorana parkeri
ACTAATCAATTATGAAAATAATCGTTAGCTGCAGCCCTATAATTTACATGAAAAATTATGTGAGATTGTTCTACACAAGACACATGTCTCTACACTAGAGATTATGCTGGATGTAAGTAATAGGAAGACATGTTGTTTTTTCTGTCCATAACATAGAAACAAATATTTTTCCATTTAAAATAAATATTAAAGTGTATCTAAACCCCAAAAACAGTAATGCAACACATGCTCTTTCTTACTAGGGTGACCCTTGTTCACCTTTTATCTATAGAGGAGCAGCTTTGTCACCCTAGGGTGCTCTTTTGATTTGGACTAAACAGTTTTCAGTTCACAGCAAGTTGCGTGCATATTGCATTCTAGAGCTGCAGCTAACGATTATTTTCAAAATCGA
>NW_017320648.1:0-391 GCF_000935625.1 Nanorana parkeri
TCAATCTCAAGGGAAAAGTTGGGGGAGGGTGCACGGGCGGGGGGATATATCAGGATCTCAGTTTTTAAAAGGTTGAGTTTTAAGAAGTGTTGTGATATCCAGACTGATATGTCAGTTAGTAGATTAGTGATACGCAAGGACACTTAGGGGGTGAGTTGTGGAGTAGAAAGATATATTTGAGTGTCATTGGCATAGAGATGGTATTGGAAGCGATGTGAGGTTATTAACTGACCAAGGGAGGAGGTGTAGATAGAGAAGAGAAGGGGGTCCAAGGACAGAGCCTTAGGGGACCCCTTGAAGAAGGAGGGGAGGAGTTAAATTTGTAGGTGACACTAAAGGGGCACTTAGAAAGGTAGGAGGAGAACCATGAGAGAGCAAAGTCTTGTAGGCC
>NW_017320649.1:0-390 GCF_000935625.1 Nanorana parkeri
ACCTCCAGTCGGTCTCCTTGGCCTATATTGTGGAGCGGGTTTACAGAGTCCCTGCCGCCCGCCGACCCCCTGGATCACCTCCTCGCCCATTTCTCGTCCGCCTCCTCAATTTCAGGGATAGGGATCTGATCCTTACTACTGCAAGGAAGAAGGAATCGTCGCTGCTATACCGTAATGCTACAATAATGCTTTTTCCTGATTTTTCACCGGAATTGCAGAAAAAGAGGCGCTCGTTCCAGGATGTCCGCCGGCGACTTCGCGACAAAGGCCTAAAATACAGTATGCTTTATCCTAGTAAGCTTCGGGTGCAGTTTGCCGGCACTACAAAATTCTTTGAAGATCCGACCACGGATTTCAACAATATTCTTGACTACTCTTTGGATACGTCCA
>NW_017320650.1:0-390 GCF_000935625.1 Nanorana parkeri
ATATATATATATTTTTAATGGACTCAACAAACATTTGATATTATAGACCATATATGAAAAATATAACCATCACATTGTTCATATATGGTATATAATATCAAAAGTTTGAGTCCATCAAATAGTTTTTTTTCTATCTTGATAAGTTGCTTAGTTTATACTCTTCTATCGTAGATCCTCTTGTTTGGCTTGCATACACTAAGCCGTGCATGTGCAGCTCAGTGCACAGTCTCAGCAGACGTCCCAGCTCAGATGAAGTAACCCCCATGTGCATGTGCAGGAGTTACTTCATCTGGGCCTGGCCAATCAAGCAGCCAAAGACTTAGAAACTGGGAGAAGATGGAAGTGACGGCAGGGAGGAGTGTGCTGACATTGCAGCATGAGAGGGCATTG
>NW_017320651.1:0-390 GCF_000935625.1 Nanorana parkeri
TTTTAAAATTTCCATTTCGGTGCACCTCTAATAATAATAATTAGGGATGCATTGATACCAGAATCGTTGGCATTACTGGTAACGGTGCATACCCAGCTGTACTCATGAAAATGCACCGTTGCCAAAAACAGATACTGACCCTTTAATTTTTCAAATTTAATTGGCTGCCTTAGGTCCCGCGCTTGTCGGGGACCTCGCGGCAGCCTTCTTGGGAACCATGCAGCACCTGTTTACAGCGCCCTCCTGAGACATCAGGCCAGCACCCCAAAGCAGAGAGGCAGCACAGTATGTAGTAAATTAGCAGAATAAGGGCTAGTTCACACCAAGTGTGAAGCAGATGCAGAGCAGTGCAGTTACAGAACGCATCAAAACTGCATCCAATGTATTCCA
>NW_017320652.1:0-390 GCF_000935625.1 Nanorana parkeri
AAAAAAAAATCAACTACAGTTCAGTTAGAGGCATTGCTGAAAATATATTTTTTTTAAAGTTCATTGCGGCTTTACACTTGCTTCTGCACTGCAGATACTGAAACTGGCTAATCCACTAATTTCCTCAGATTGGGAAGGGCGGCTACTTAGGTGGGAGGATCTGCCTCCTTTAGTGCCATGATCAGTCCCAGTGTTTTAAGAATAAATGCAGGGGACCAATTGTGTGAACAGTAAATGAGCCTCGTCAGGTCTCCAGTAAAGTTCCTTGAGAATAACAGTTGTTAACTGAAAGCATGAATTAGGGCCCGTTCACACCAGATGCAGGGCGTTCCAGCCCGATTCTAGCATTCTCGCATTGCGACCGGCTCACTTTTTTGTGGGGCAGGAGGG
>NW_017320653.1:0-390 GCF_000935625.1 Nanorana parkeri
AAACTGTTCTTTTAATACATTTACATAGCTCTGACATATATTGCAGTGTTGTACAGAGAACACTGAGCCCTGTCACATCAGTCTCCCCCAGGCAGTTCCCCCAGAACCACCATGAATTTACACTGTGATTCTCATTGTTAAGATTGGACTATTCAACCTATATTAAACCGTGGACGATTGCCAGGCTCTGATTCCCAACAAGGCCACCGAGGGCCGGCCTTGGGGCGGAAGGGAGCAGAGGGGCAGCACAGGTTTGAATTCTCCCGACGGCCGCAACATGGAATTCCGGCCGCTGGGCGGTAATTCGTTGTCAACATTTAGCCCTGCTTTGCACAAGTGGGGCTAAATGCACAACGGTGAAACCACTCGTTTCTTTTAAATGTGTTTTCT
>NW_017320654.1:0-390 GCF_000935625.1 Nanorana parkeri
AGTAGTCCCTGGTTGTTCGATGTTTTAGCGCAAGCTCTAGAATGGATTCTGTCTGAATGACAAGGTTGCCAGAAAGTCATTCATTAGATGGATGATTTCTTACTGATTGAAAGCCCTACAAGGGCCCCGAGAGATTTGCAAGTGCTAATGCAAGTTTTTGAAGAGATAAATATCCCGATATCCACTCATAAGGTAGAGGGGCCTGTCCAGATAATAAGCTTTTTAGGGATTACCTTGGACCAAGTAGAAGTAGTGATACTTGTCCAAGTACTCACAGATATAATTACTGATACCTTTTTCCTTACTATCTTTTGACAGTTTTTCTAAAACAATACAGACTCTTGATTTCAGGACAGTGGTGGGGCGCCAGGGCCCAGTCACAGCTGCAAC
>NW_017320655.1:0-390 GCF_000935625.1 Nanorana parkeri
TTAAATGTACTGCAAAGGTATTAGAACTTCTAGGTTCATACTGATGTATGAGAATGTGTACAGTATTACATGTATTATAATATTTAATAATATAAATACAAGCAATGAGCAGCAAAGTTACCAATTTGGCGTTCACCCAAATTTTATTTAAAAACTTGAAAAAAAAACATTAAAATGTAAATTAACTTGAAAATTAAATTGAAAAAAACGTTAAAATTACATTAAGATATACCATTAAATTGAAATTTGATTTGACAGATAAATTGACTAAATTAGTTTGAAAAATGTTAACTTTTTATAAACTGAAAATTTGTATTAATTTTCCAAAAAAAACGAAAAAAAACCCAACACATAGTAAACAAAGGAAAGCAAGGGAAAACAAGCCTTTGT
>NW_017320656.1:0-390 GCF_000935625.1 Nanorana parkeri
CCATAACATTATGACCACCCGCCTAATATTGAGCAGGTCCCCTTTTTGCCCTGATCCATCGAGGCATGGACTCAACTAGATCTCTGAAGGTATGCTGGGGTATCTGGCACCAAGCTGTCCGTAGCAGATTCTTCATGTCCTGTAAGTTGCGAGGTGGGGCCTTCATGGATTGGCCTGGTGTTTCCATCCCATTGCACAGATGCTCCATTGGATTGAGATCTGGAGAATTTAGAGGCCACCTCAAACTTGTTGTGTTCCTCAGGCCATTCTTTAACTATTTTACAGTGTTGGAGGGCACATTATTGCGGTTGAATGAAACCAATGCTATCAGGGAATACTGTTTCCATGTAGGGGTGTACTTGGTCAGCATCAATGTTTAGGTAGGTGGTA
>NW_017320657.1:0-390 GCF_000935625.1 Nanorana parkeri
GGCAATACCCAGTGAAACCAGCCCGAGTGCATGTGTTATAAACAAGATACAGAAGGGATCTACGTTTTTCCACCTCGGGGACCTGGTGGATTCACCTGAAAAGCCTTAGTGCTTATGAAAACTGGGGAGCTAGGAACCTCCCACCAAAACTCTTTTCCGGACAACATAAAAAAGGTTCTTCAGATACTACCGTATGTTACAATTGTCATAACCATATTGGATCAATGACCTCACCCGGAATCCCCGGTGCTGTCTTTACATTAGAGCATTTCTGGGGGTGTGTCATTTATCCATATGAATGCGGCGGGTGAACATCGGCCGGGTCATCATGATTGATTGATGAGGGTTTACGTTGCCGGTAATTGTGTTTGATGTTGGACTATATCAGGG
>NW_017320658.1:0-390 GCF_000935625.1 Nanorana parkeri
AACAAACACGAATTCTGCGAAAGATGGTGTGAGGTGGCCACCCAGAACTCCCTGAATTTCATGTTGCTGGTGATCGAGGAAATTAAAGTACAACTGGGCGAAATTAATAGAGAAATCACCTCCCTCGACACTATACTTCACGAGAAAAGCACGAACAAAGAAGCCCTAGCAGGGGATCTACAACAGATCGAGAGCGAAGTGACCATCTACACCGATAAACAACGACGAGCAAAAAGGAATAAATTCAAGCAGGTGAACCTGGATTACCAGGATAACCGGGTATACCCCTGGCTAACTGGGAGCACCCAACAGCGTAATCGTTATACTAACAGGAGACGACCAAATCGACAACCAAGGGCCACGGGTGGCAGATCTTCAGGAAGCGACAGA
>NW_017320659.1:0-390 GCF_000935625.1 Nanorana parkeri
CCCTCGCCTCTCCTACCACTGACGGGGAATCCTCACTTCCCACCGGGCCTGCATACGCATACTGGCTAGGTCACTGACCTCGTTGGCGCTCACCAGACTGTATAGGTTCCAGGGGGCAGGCCAGTGGTTAACCATCGCTCAGATTGGGAAGCTGACGGACCCACCTTTGGGTTTCTGGAGTTCCCTACAAATACGACACTTTCTGGACACGCTTCCAGGGGGAGGCCTCCCTCTGAGACCGTGTACGGAATTTGAGACCATATGTGACAAGGCGGAGCCAGTGAGACACATGCTATCACACCTGGTCGAATGTCTTCGTGGTCCACCTGACCTTCCCCCACTCCCGATAGTATAGGGTCCCGAAGGCTCTGCACGCCATGTACCCGGCGG
>NW_017320660.1:0-390 GCF_000935625.1 Nanorana parkeri
GCCTCCTTGCTCCCTAAGGTGGTGTCTGATTTTCACCTTATTTAGTAGTCTCCCATTTGTAGTGCTACATGCCCTGTTCTAGATCACCAGCTTATTCCCTGGAACTTTCCTTGTGCTTTTCTATGTATTGCTTTCTCTTTTTTTTCAGCTAGCCTTTTTCAGACATTGATTCCTTTGGATATTCTCCTAGTAAGGTTTCCATGTCCACTGTATTTCTTCGTGGCTGTTACCCACCCCTTGTTTGGACTGCTTTTTGACTTCCCATATATCTAAGAAACATGACGGTTAGGGCCGGGGTTGCATGGGGGGCTGGCTTTTAATGTTTTTTTTTTGTTTCCCAGTGCCCTCATCTAGGTAACTACATAACCCATATTTTCAAAAATGACTGTA
>NW_017320661.1:0-390 GCF_000935625.1 Nanorana parkeri
AATTGCACTTTCGGCATTTAGCCAAAAGTGCCATTTTCGGAAGATATGTACAGCACAGGCTGTAGAGGACTACACATCCCAGCAATACTTTATATAACAATGGCATTTCTGTATAAAGTACTGCTGAGATTTGTAGTCCTCTATAGAGGGTGCCATTCTGCATTGCTTCAACACCTGATCCCTGGAACGACCGTCAAGCGCAGACTCCCGTCTCTCAGGCTGTCAGAATATGAATACAGAGTGTGTTGGTAACTATTTAGTTTATCATCATTTTTATTTTATATTCCAACAGTACATTAGATAAATAGACACTTGCATTTTTACCACAAACATATACACACAAAAAAATTAGATAATTAACCCCTTCGTGACTGACGACGTACAGTGTAC
>NW_017320662.1:0-390 GCF_000935625.1 Nanorana parkeri
TAAAAATTAAACAGTATGAAAAATTATCACATATACAGTGCCTCTCCGTGCACTCTGATTCCTCTAAAAGACAAAGATTAAATGCGGGGTTAATTTAACTAAAATACCGGCATCGATCTTAGTGAGCAGTCAGTTCAGAGTGGTCAGTTCAAAACATCTCAAACCAGGGATAATTCATAGAATCCCGAAAGTCCTATGGTTTCTTGTGATCCGTCCTCCTTTCTCAAAAGATCTGGTCTGCTTTTTTCCTCCCTCTGGCAGGCTCCCTCACCTCTCGCTGGGGACAGAAACCTATTAAGATCTCCCAGGGGGAAAAAAAGACGAAGAAAAGGCGGCGGAATCCTCTAAGTGGGAGAGATCAATTGGTACCAGGTGGTACTAATTAAGCTA
>NW_017320663.1:0-390 GCF_000935625.1 Nanorana parkeri
TTATAAACAATGTTACTTTGTATCTCTCTATCTCTCCTCTATTGCGAGGAGGTAATAATCACAATATCATCCTCCGATGACATTCCGCACGACATGAAAAGCACCCAAATCTCCTTCAGCAGATCTCTCACTCATCCTCACTGACCGCTTATTTCCCCTCAGTTAGCGCACACGAGGAAAGCGACTGAAGATTTCCCACAGCTGAGAAACAACAAATCTGAAATGTGGAAATCTGCCAACCGAGAGCAAAACAACCAAAGACCAAATGTATCCAAAAATGTTTTCTGTTCCATTACAAAGGACAGAAACATAATTAACCCCCTTTGTGTCCCCCCGAAATCTACTGTATGTGAAATACTCTGCTGGAGGACTCTGCTCCTTCCTCTATAA
>NW_017320664.1:0-390 GCF_000935625.1 Nanorana parkeri
ACGGGCGGACGGCAAGAGGTTAAAGTGTGACAAACGTGCAAAACAATGAAAAAATCACACAAATGTATATACGCACACACACTATATTGCCAAAAGTATTGGGACACCTGCCTTTACACGCACATGAACTTTAACCCTTTCGCTGCCAAGCCCTCCGGAACATTTTTCAAATCAGCTGGCCAAGCCATTTTTGCATTTTTTTCCTATTGATTTGATTTTCAACTGCTGGGTTGCTAGCGTTTGTAAAAGACCCTCCAAACCATATATTTTCTGAAAGCGCAGGCCCGGTAGAATGAAAAAAAATGGTGATACTAAATTTGTAGGCCCTGCGATTATTGCGCAAGTGTTACTCAAATTAATATTAAATCGATAAAAATACACAATTCAATT
>NW_017320665.1:0-390 GCF_000935625.1 Nanorana parkeri
TTTGTTGTTTAGTTATCACATTATCGAACACTTGAGTAATATAATAAGAATAGAGGAATGTATACAAATAAACAGGAAATAGTGCGGTATATATTACAGGTTTTTGTAGTCACAAATATTAGAGGGGCATCCCAAAAGAATTAAAGTGTTTTTGGTACACTCCCCCCCCCCCTCCTAGGAAACTATAAGAGTGGGAGTTTGAAAGTGAGAAGAGAGTGATAGGGGGAGTGAAGTATGATAGACGGCTAGCGATTGATATGGGAAGTGGGTATAAGATGTTGATATTTCAATTAAAGCTACTAATAATTACTACAATTAAGAGATATGGTGAAATCAATATCTATGAATGTGTATAAATGTACTTTTATGGAAACAAAATAATAAAAATAT
>NW_017320666.1:0-390 GCF_000935625.1 Nanorana parkeri
ATCTCCGGCCCGTGCACGCGGCACATGATCTCCGGCCCGTGTACGCGGCACATGATCTCCGGCCCGTGCACACGACACATGATCTCCGTGCACACGGCTGGGTGGAAGGAACAGACTTACCCGGGGTTTGAACTGTTCGGTTATCTAGAAAGGAAAGACAATGTGAAGATCCAATTAGAACCGTTCCGTTATTCGGGTCGT
This sequence comes from Nanorana parkeri, assembly GCF_000935625.1. Classification (NCBI taxonomy): domain Eukaryota; kingdom Metazoa; phylum Chordata; class Amphibia; order Anura; family Dicroglossidae; genus Nanorana; species Nanorana parkeri. Next base: position 202 of record NW_017320666.1, read on the forward strand.
AGATATAAATGAAAGCCAAACACGTCTCATACCATGTCATACATGTCATTACACACACACATACAAGAGCGCCAACTACATACGACTGCCGGGATCTCTGCTGGATGTATATTGAGGAAAAAAACGTCATACTACCTTGTGCCCAGCCGAGTCCGACCATCAATCCCTTCCCCAGTATGTGTGGGCCTA
>NW_017320667.1:0-389 GCF_000935625.1 Nanorana parkeri
ATGAATCCCGGTATGACTTCAATTGTATTTCTTTCAAGTTGCTTTTTTTATAAATACAATTTCTTTATTTTTCCATACAGATGATAAAATCTGTGTTTTTTTGTCTAGAAAACAGTTTTAAAATGCTAAAATATTTATATTTTTTTTCTGAAAGCAGAGGCCCTGTAGAATAAGAAAATTATATTTGCAATTTTTTTGTCGCACAAAATTTAGATAACTATTTATTAAACCAATACTCTGAGGAAAAAATACACTAAATTCAATGTTAGTGCACAGAAACAGAATATAATAAACAAATACTATCAGTAGGCTAGTCAGCTGATTAGTTTTTTTTTTCCATTGTAATCCTCATTTCCCTGACAGCTCCATGGCAGCACACAAATGGGATG
>NW_017320668.1:0-389 GCF_000935625.1 Nanorana parkeri
AAGCTCTACTGTAAGATACACCCATCTGGAAAAAAGGAAGACACTTTTCACCGGTTCATCTGTACCAGGTCAGAAGTATCTGATGCACCGTTTTTCTTACCTCACTTTTACTTTTTTTTCTCTCCATGTTTGTACCTCCTTATACGCTCCATCCAATCTCACAGGACTCTACAAATACTTCCATGATTCGGAGCTTCGATCCAAACATCCGCTGCCAGGAGGATTGACACGGGGCCCTTCGGTAGCTCAGGAGTTGTTATGGGTATGTCTTTTTCTGATCACCTGCACCATTTTACAAGGGGAAAACCACAGAGGTAGCCCAAGTAGCACTGGGACACTTGATCGCTACCACCTGTTCACAACATTCCGCATTTTCACTATACTAATTA
>NW_017320669.1:0-389 GCF_000935625.1 Nanorana parkeri
GTGCAAAAAACAATAAAATAAAAATTTTGATTGGAAAAAAAGAACTGGTTGCAGCTCTGTATTCATTAATACATCATGAAATATATTTTCACAATCAGTGTAAGCCCTCGTTCACACCTGACCGTTTTGTAGTGCGTCCTAAGCTCGACAAACGCTCTACAAAACGGTCAAAAATCTAAATAGCATTGTAGTCAATGGTCTCGTTCCCACCTGTCCGTATTTCCGCCCGTCCCTACCGCGCTACAAAACGGTCCACGCCTGAAAAGGTCCAGGAGCTTCTTTGCGGCGTATTGGGCCATTTTGTAGCGCGTTCGCGCCCATAGACTTCGACGGGAACGGGCAAAATGTGTGTTTGAGCGTTTTTGGTCGCAGAAATCGCGCATAGAACG
>NW_017320670.1:0-389 GCF_000935625.1 Nanorana parkeri
GAAACATATGCTAGAAGTGAAGAGGGGTATAATTTTTGGCCATCCCGAAGTGAGTTATACATCATGGCTAATTTAGGTGCCAAAAGGGGTGCAAGCTTTTTATAGTAAAGTGCCGAGAATCCATCAGGGCCGGGGGCCCTGGATGATTTAAGATTTTTAATGGTCAGAATAATTTCCTCTATGGTAATATCTGAATTGAGGTGGTCTAGGTCAGCCCCCGCAATCTGTGGGAGGGTGACATCTTGTAAGATGTCATCTGCTTTTTCTGTGCGGAAAGTGCGAGATTTAGCGTAAACAGAGGTGAGGTTGTCGTGGAAGGATTTCAAAATCCTTTCTGGATTTGCTGACATAGTGCCATCTGGGGTGCTCAGACGGACGGGAGGTGGTTT
>NW_017320671.1:0-389 GCF_000935625.1 Nanorana parkeri
ACTGACAGAAAAGGAAAAAGAGTTTTTAAATACTAAAAACTCTATAAATACATAGTGGCGTAAGACAATAAGGCAGTGATAGGTGACGGCAATTGTCCAAGCATTACAATGTATTGAATTGTGCCAAATGGTTCAGAAAATAGTTATGTACCGTATAATGGACGAGCGTTTAAGAAATATCAAGTGGAAACACCGGGAGGAGAGACCTATACGAAAAGTACAGGGCTCCCAGGCATTAAAAGGGGTTATTGGTGTTTCAGAGTGTTTTGGGGGGTACAGGCTAATCACCTGGGAATTCATTAAGAATTATAAAGCTAATATTTGTCTATGTGCTTCAATCAGGGACATCATACTAGACAAGTAGACCCACAATGGACAAGACAAACAAG
>NW_017320672.1:0-389 GCF_000935625.1 Nanorana parkeri
TCCCTGCAAAACATTATACAGCAATGCAGAATAATAGTATACTGCAGCAGAAATCCCTTATCTGGCGTTTACAAGTGGCAGCTGTCACCTAGTCAAGTTAATGATCAGGTGACAGCAGCTCCATGTAAACGCCTACACACCGCATGTAATGATACGTGATATGATTACATGCGGTTAGAAAACACTCTCCCTGGATGCACAATCGATGCGTCCAGGGAGAGTGATTGATTCCTAACTGAATGTAATCATATCACGTATCATTACATGCGGTGTGCAGGCGTTTACATGCAACTTCTGTCACCTGACCGTTAACTTAGGTGACAGCTGCCATTTGTAAATGCCAATCTGGGGATTTCTGTTGCAGGAAAACGCAAGTTCCTGACGCTGAA
>NW_017320673.1:0-389 GCF_000935625.1 Nanorana parkeri
TCCCTCCACCCTGCAGACTATCCCTCCACCCTGCAGACTATTCCTCCATCCTGCAGACTATTGCTCCACCCTGCAGACTATCCCTCCACCCTGCAGACTATCCCCCCATTCTGCAGACTATCCCCCCATTCTGCAGACTATCCCTCCACCCAGACATGAGTCCTGTGTTGGACTCCTTGAAGACCTTCTTTCTGCTGACTGCAGACTATCACTCCAACATTACAAGACGCTGACAGCCAGGTCACATGTCTCATTCCAATAGGATTATTCCTTATTTTAGGAAAGTGGGCGGAGTCATGCAAATTACTTCCTTATACCCATGTGACCAATTTTACAACCAGAACTGCCGGCGGCATATAGTGCAGATTTATTATGGATCAGGACGTCCC
>NW_017320674.1:0-389 GCF_000935625.1 Nanorana parkeri
TTCTGGGGTGCACATTAGAATGATGTAAAACAAAGTCCAGACATTGGATGGACATGTATCTAACCATAGCTTTAATAAAACCTGGCATGGTCTTGTAGCAGAATGCCCCTTTACTCACTTCCAGTGATAGGTGTGGGCCCCTTAAACTCTGTTTCCCACAATCCCCTGGGATCCCCAGATCCCCTGATCTCCCATCATCATCTCTGCTCTTGGACACGCCTAGGGGATATAATTTACAGGCCTTCCAGCCCTCTGGTGCTCAGAGAGGCACTGTGGATAGCAGTGGCTGTGCATATTAGCTGTCACCAGGTGCTGGGTCCGCCACTGTTAAGTCAAGAGTGTGGGCCACCAATGGACAGCACAAGAGTGTGTAGCTTCTACTTAAGCCC
>NW_017320675.1:0-389 GCF_000935625.1 Nanorana parkeri
AGCTTAAACCAAATAACAAGGCAACCGGCCGTTGCTGAGGTCCATCAGTCACTGAAAAGAAAAATTGTTAAACCAGCATCCATGGACCGAGGCACCATGGAGGGACCTGAGGGTCGTGAGTCTGGAGGACTCAAGTCAGAAAAAGATCAGGGGTCCCCGGGGGCCATCATCCGGGCGAAGTGGAGGTGTTCCGAAGAGGAGGCCTGCTCCCAGGCGGAGATGCCGGAGCCAAGGAAGGTGATAAGTGGGTCGAGATCAATCGTTGCCCCGTGGAAGAATGTGAGCCGGCGGCGGGGTCAGCTGACAGGCCAATGTCCTCCAACAAGGACATCGCTTCGGGGAGGGTAGTGCAATGAAATTGGCGACCTTGATAGGTGAACAGCAGGCGA
>NW_017320676.1:0-389 GCF_000935625.1 Nanorana parkeri
AAGATTTGAAAATGAGACAGAGAAGGTGATTGGCTGCCGTGCCCCCAGATTTTGTCTGTCCCAGTTTTGATCAATTCCCCCCACTGTCTTTTATATCAATTACCTTTAATATAAGGGGTGCGTCCCCAAAAATTTGTAGGACACATCTCTTACAGCCGGCTCCATAATCATTAATAGCAAATACCGGCTGTCAAAATGACAGCCAATCACTCAGCGGAAACAGCTGGCAAAATGACAGCCACCCCTGGAGTGAAATGACACTCGCAGACAGTGTGTAAGTGTCTCCGAGTGAATACAATGTATCAGTGTGTTGTTTCCTTGTATTTACCATTTCATTCTTATGTAGCGCGACCTTTAATCTGCGTATCCGACCGCCTAACGAAACCAAA
>NW_017320677.1:0-389 GCF_000935625.1 Nanorana parkeri
AAGCTCCGCTGGCGAGGATCGCATTAGAGTGTAAGCTCCGCTGGCGGGTCTTACCATATGGAAGTCATGTAGATGGGGGGGGATGACCCTTCATGTAGAGTGTAAGCTCTTCTGCCTAGCCCTGGTAGTAATAGATTGGGGGAGGGGGGGTACCCCGATGTAGCACAGACACTGGAACGCTCCTCCTATACACTGTAGCGGCTTGTTTTGGGGCCCCGTCTCGCTGTCCCCCAGATTGGGGGTCTCCCCTCACAGCTTTGGCTCCTCCCCCACAGGACAGATCCACGTAGTTATAAAGCATTGTGACTCCGCCCACCCGATGTACCCAATGAGGAGACAGGGAAGACGTTTCCCGCACATACCCGGCCTGTATACTGGAGGCCATTGTG
>NW_017320678.1:0-389 GCF_000935625.1 Nanorana parkeri
CGGTATGGATTCCCCTATAACTTGTATCTTTTGTAGTGTCAGTGTGACTTCCACAGCTTTGAAGGCTTTTACTGGAGGGTGAAGATTTTCCCTGTGCACAGCTGTGTAATTATGTTTTTGGGCTGCTTTTTCCTTCTGCCTTTATCTGATTGTAGGAGATTGCAGCCTTAAAGGTGAACTCCGGGATAAGTAAATATAGTGATATTGACTTGTATACAGTATACTTATGTTGAGAGGAAGAGTTCATTGGCTCATTAGAGTTACTCAGGAAGTAATAAAAGGATAAATAAGAAGAACCTTTAGGCTTAAGGCAGCAGGTCAGTGTCAGGACATTATGTGGCAGTGGACTGAGTTGCAGCACTGAGAATCAGGTCAGTGTCAGTACATTA
>NW_017320679.1:0-389 GCF_000935625.1 Nanorana parkeri
TGGACTTTAGATTGTAAGCTCCTGGTGGGCAGGGACTGTTGTGTAGTATGTAATGGGCTGCATAAATTGTTGGCCTTATATTAATACAGCTAATAAATAAATACTAAAAAAAATAAAATAATATATACATTAAGTGCTGTACAGTTTACTCTTATTGACATACCAGCATTGGCATTCTACCAGTCAGTCCAGTGTTACAGTCTCTAATAATTTTCCCATGTTACAGCCTGTAAAGTCCTTTTTTATTGATGTAAAGATCTGAATCTCCTCATTAACACTGTGAGGGGGACTCCAATACTCTCCAGTAATCAATGTATCGGTTGTTAAACCCATTTTCATTCTCTGTGTCACCTACCTGATCCTGAATTAAGACAGAGATCTGCCAGTCG
>NW_017320680.1:0-389 GCF_000935625.1 Nanorana parkeri
GTGTGCAGTTGAATCTACCTTTTTGACGCGTTTCGTCATGTTACTTCTTCAAAAAAAGGTAGATCACTGATAACACTAAACTGATGAGCGGTAAAAGCTTTTAAAGCGTTACCTATGGTCAATTTTGGGCATGGTAATTTTTTGCGATTTTGTGGGTGCGCGCAATTTTAAAGCAAGCTGTAAAGCTTTCTCGCACAGGGCGCTTAAAGGCCTAAGGCCGGCCCTGGAGACTAGCCTATCCAAAACTCTAGAACAGGCTGTAATGATAACGACCCTCACACCTCCTAATCCTAATTAGTTGTAAGTTGTCTACTTTGAAGGAGGTCTTCTCTCTGCCCCCTGTGAAGTAAGTCCTCTCTCTGTCTCCTGTGAAGGAGGTCCTCTCTCTG
>NW_017320681.1:0-389 GCF_000935625.1 Nanorana parkeri
CTCTCTCTGGTGTCCCCTGTCCCCTCTCTCTGGTGTCCTCTCGTCACTCTCTCTCTCTCTCTGAGGTTCACCTGTCCTGTCTTCTCTCTCTCCAGGTTTTGAAGGGGTTCCCGGAATGTCTCCAGGCTGATATCTGTCTTCACCTCAATCGGAGTCTTCTGCAGAACTGTAAACCCTTCAAGGGGGCCACCAAGGGCTGTCTGCGGGCCCTGGCTATGAAATTCAAAACCACGCATGCTCCTCCGGGGGACACGTTGGTGCACGCCGGGGATGTGCTCACCGCCGTCTACTTCTTGTCCCGTGGATCCATTGAAATCCTGCGTGGAGATGTGGTGGTGGCCATATTGGGTAAGGAAGCCATTATTTTATCACTGGGATGAATGCCATCA
>NW_017320682.1:0-389 GCF_000935625.1 Nanorana parkeri
TGTTTTGGTCTGCCTGTGTGATTACCTGCGCAGGTGTGGGGGTCACCTGTCCCGGTATCCTTGACAGCTCCTCTCTCTGCCGGTCCTGCACTCCTTTAGGTTTCATTATTCCCAGCCTATCTCTGTAGATTACAGAACACTTTCCCCATTTCATATGGAGATTAGGAGTGGGGTTCTCTATACTTCCTGTAGGGTGACAACACACACTACTCCTTCTCTACATCTAAAGACTGGAATATTCCAATCATATTATGATATTATCTTCATGGGTTTAGATACACTTACAATGTTAAATTCTATTGGTGTATTAGTCAATGTCGGTCTGCTCATGAGGGGAAGCTTTTTCTAAAATCAAATTCCACATTCCATAAGCAGAATGATTCATGGAT
>NW_017320683.1:0-389 GCF_000935625.1 Nanorana parkeri
GACCCGGGATCTCACACCGGCCTCCTTTTCTCTCCCCGTAGCTCTCCTAGTTTATTGGGCTTTGGCCTTCATCACCAAAACCATCAAGTTTGTGAAGTTCTGGGATAACGGCGTCTGTTTCCTCCAACTGCGCTTCTGTCTGACCGGACTGCTCGCCATATTCTATGGGATGCTACTGGTGGTGGAGATGAATGTCATCAGAATGCGGGTGAGTCACGCCTTTCCTTCCCCCCACCCCTCCCCCTACACAGGAAGTCATGGAGGGTGACACCAGCAAAGCTTCCTGTGCATGCAACTGTGACTTCTGGTGGGGAAACCTCTTTACCTGGGTTCCATCATCCCCTCGCCATCCCATCATCTCCTCACCATCCCATCACCTCCCAACCATC
>NW_017320684.1:0-389 GCF_000935625.1 Nanorana parkeri
TCTAATCCACTTATGATTTAGGATGCCGCCTGTACCTTTTTTGGGGAGTTTTCCATGAAAACAAATATTGTAGCCCGTACCACCTTCTGTGGAGTTGCTACTAGAAATTTAGCATTGTTAGAGCTGTATATCAGTCTGGCTGGTTTGTAGTTGGCAATCATCTGGTTAATTCCAGGGGTTCTACTATTGCTAGTACCTGCCTGAGTGCGGTCTGACCCTGCCACCGAGTGGGACAGCCAATGGAGGAACATCTTGAAGGTCTATTTGTCACCAGCCAATCAGAGTTTCATGGCCTGTGGTGCATGGTGGGTGAGTGTATACATACTCAAGGGACTTGCCATGTGCTAAGGTCAGTCTGCTCCTGGGCTTAGCCTTTTTTTTGGGGGGGG
>NW_017320685.1:0-389 GCF_000935625.1 Nanorana parkeri
CAACAACACAACATCCATACACTTCTAGGGGAGGGGCTCTTTCTCCCGGGGTGGTACAGGGACCCTTGTAGACTCAGTACCATCATAGGGGGCATCTGAAGAGGAAAGAACACCAGCCCATGAACCCCGGGTGGCTGCACCATCCATGGATTTCTAAGGGCTCCTTCTACCCCAGATGGTGCAGGGACCCTTGTAGACTCAGTACCATCATACGTGACATCTGAAGCAGAAGGAACCCCAATCCATGAACACCAGGTGGCTGCATCATCCAGTAATATCTATGGGGGGCTCTTTCTCAGGGTGGTACAGGGTCTTTGTGAACTCCCATAGGTGACATCTGAAGAGGAGAGAACACCAGTCTATGAACCCCAGGTTGTACCATCCATAGA
>NW_017320686.1:0-389 GCF_000935625.1 Nanorana parkeri
GACTCGTTCTTGTTACAGGAGTTCTAGTACAGTGCTGTGCTAGAACTACTGTGTTGGAGGAGACAGGGCCAATAAAGAGTACCTGTCACCTCCAAATGCTATCACACAGGGGTTTGTTATCCCATGTGTGATAGCAATTAAGTGAAAAAAAAATAGTTATGAAAATTAAAAAATATAAAAAATAAAGTAAAAAAATAACAACTGATTAAAAATGTAACTAAATAAAAAAAAGTAAAAAAAAATGAAAAAAAAAATGTTTACAAAGTAAATAAAAATTGAAAAATATGAAAACCAGCTCCGCTGCCCCCATCATCTGCATTAGAATAAACGCATAGTGTTTTCAACCATGATCGTGTGCAACCGCACGGGCAGGGTGGTATTGCGGCGGG
>NW_017320687.1:0-389 GCF_000935625.1 Nanorana parkeri
ACCTGATGTGACCCCGTCTTTTATATTTTACCAAAAAATTGTTTCATAACATAACGTAGGAAAACCTTTTTTTTACTTTTTACTTAATTTTTTATTATTAAATACCACCAAAAGATATCTCTCTGTCCCCATAAAATTAATTTTGGTACGGTGTTGCATGACTGAATGAATGTCAATCATCAAAGTACCTCAGCGCTGAATACTGAAAAATGGGGACAGGAAGGGGGTTCAACACCGCGGACTTCAAGGGGTTAAAAATAACATGAATTAAAATGTACGGCAGCGCATGGCAAACCGTTGCGATGCATTTGCCGTGCACTGGAATATGCTGCATTGCAATTATATCTATACCTGCATCAATTTATTGCATCATCCACCAATGCAGTGCA
>NW_017320688.1:0-389 GCF_000935625.1 Nanorana parkeri
CTTCTCCAAACTCTTCACCCTTTTGTGAATAGACCTGCCAGACTCTTATCTATATATGAGCAGATCAGGACAGTCCAAGATTAACTATGTTCTATTGTCATTCAACCATCATAATCTCCAATTCACTTTAGGTTCTTTAAAGAATATGTATGAGTAAAATTCCAATGCTAATTCCCTTGAGAAATAAATAAAAAAATGACTAGCAGCAATTTAAATATCACAAGTGACAAAAGACTGCAAACCTTTATAAAACAAATTCAATACAATAACTGTGCAAATATTTATCGTGTAAAATGTCAGTATGAAATAAGTGCAAATATATATTATGTGTAGGGATGCACCGAAATTTCGGCCGCCGAAACATATCGGCAAAAAATGGCACTTTTGGC
>NW_017320689.1:0-389 GCF_000935625.1 Nanorana parkeri
AAGGAACGCATACATTGCGCACGACATGCACCTGGTTGCATTACCACTCATGGAAGTGACATCACTGTGACATCACTAATACCCCCTTATCACCCTGGTCAACCTGGGAAATCACCCCCCATCACCTGGGTCGAGCTGCTTGATCACCAATACCCCCCTTATCACCCTGGTCAACCTGGGACATCACCAATACCCTCCACTTATCACCCGGGTCAACCTGCTTGATCACCAATACCCGACTTTATCACACCGGGTCAACCTGGGACATCACCAATTCCCCCCTTATCACCCGTGTCAACCTGATTGATCACCAATACCTCCGCTTATCTTGCTAACAACCGCCCCCCCTATCACCCGGGTCAACCTGGGATTTCACTAACACCCCCCCC
>NW_017320690.1:0-389 GCF_000935625.1 Nanorana parkeri
CGCTCTCATTAACCCTTGATTGAGGGAGGACAATGCTTGTGATTGGTCAGCCACTTAGGGGGGCGGAGCTCCTCCAGCCATGGTTAAGGCGGAACTCCTCCGCTGTGAGGTCATCAGGGTCTCCGCCTCCAGAAATGAAGGCCTCTGATTGGATAACGGGGGGGGTGGGTCTCTCTCTCTCTTCCAGCTTACACCTATTTCTATAAAGGAGCCAAATACTGGAAGTTTGACAACCAGCGCCTGAAGACGGAGCCGGGGTACCCCAAATCCATCCTGCGAGACTTCATGGGGTGTCAGGAGGAGGTGCACAAGGACCCGGAGACCGCCCCCCGGTGGCCGGACCTGGACCGGCCTCCATTTAACCCGGACGCAGAACCGGAGGGGCGCGA
>NW_017320691.1:0-388 GCF_000935625.1 Nanorana parkeri
TATATATATATATGTTTTATTTATATTTTAATATCCCTTAAAGTGAGTCTAACCCCCAAAACCAAAATGTAACAAATTGCAGCTTACTTGTGCTAAGGTGTGGTGGCTGCATTAGTTGTGTTTTCTCAGGCTACATAACCCCTTTAGTTTCACCCATTGTTCCTGCCAGTAACACACCTCCTGCCCTAGGGAGACAACACTCACGCACTGTACTATATCTGTGGAGCTGTCCCCCTAGGCTGCACACCTGATTTGGATTACTTGAAAGCTAACTATTTCCAAGAAATGAGAATCCTTTCACTTTCACTTCTTTTTTTTTCTCCCGCTGATGACAGGTGTATTAGTAGGTGAGTGATGTTCCTGAATCCTGTGTTATAATAAAAGCAGA
>NW_017320692.1:0-388 GCF_000935625.1 Nanorana parkeri
CAACGCCCCTTCCCCCCCTTTCCCAACACCCCTCTCCCCCTTTCCCAACACCCCTCTCCCCCTCTTCACATCCCTCTGCCTTACCTGTTGCCCCGCTTTCTGCTGTCAGTGTTGTTGAGGGAGACCCAGGCTCTGCCCCCGTGGAGCAGGTCCTGGGAATCCCTGTTGAGCTGACTGGGGTAGATGTGTCCAAGATGGCATCTGATGGATCCATTCTGGTCTATGCCAAACTAAAGGTGAAAGAGGTGGAGTTGGGAGCTGGACGGGCCGTGGGTGACGTCACTTCCGGTTTGCAGGTCACGTCCGGTTTGCAGGTCACTTCCGGTTTGCAGGTCACTTCCGGTCCGTGTGGAGCCCTGACGGTGGCTTCCGGTTCCACTTTCAGTTT
>NW_017320693.1:0-388 GCF_000935625.1 Nanorana parkeri
AATCTCAGTCTAAGCAAAACTGTATATTGTTTTTCAATGGAGAGCTGTTGAACTGATCAGCTAATGGATGACTATACAGAAAAATAGATCCTTTAGTTCTGTTTCTCTAGTCTACTCTCCTCTCCCGGCCTGCTGATTGAAGAGTGAAGGAGGAGCAGAAAATGGACAATGGATTCCCCCTTGCTGGGCTACTGTATTCTGACAGTTGTAGGTGTGCCTCTGTCAGAATACCCGAACAGTAACTGCAGTTGACTGGATGTAGTCACTCTTCGGCCAAGAAGGCTTGCATCGGCAAAAGTCATGTGATTGGCTGATTAGATATTTATGTTAATGAGTAGTTGAAGAGGTGTACCTAATAAAGCTCCTATCTTGCCCTAACGAAAATTCG
>NW_017320694.1:0-388 GCF_000935625.1 Nanorana parkeri
CTTAATTGGACAGAGACCTTAAACCTGACACTCTCCCAGGTATGCGAGGGGAAGCAAATGTATTCGCTACAACAATTACAAGAACGATGGGGGGTACATCCCTTGGACTCATGGCGATATAGGCAATTGCGGCATTTTGTGTCCTCACTTTCGAAACCACTACGCACAATGTCAGAGCTTACATCTGTAGAAAAACTTTTATCTCTTAATGATCCACCACGACATGGATTGTCTCGAATGTACTCGATCCTTCTGGAATTAGCCTCCCCATTGTGCCCACAATATCTTACACAGTGGGAAAGAGATCTGCAAGCCACATGGTCGGACACACAAAAACAAGGTATATTGCGTGCCAATTCCACTTTATCCATCAGTAGCTCGGTAACAG
>NW_017320695.1:0-388 GCF_000935625.1 Nanorana parkeri
CTAAAGTCCAGATCCAAGCTGTATAGAAATGCACAGCAAAACGATAACACAAACACCTGGGCACTAGACTTGTGCGCCGTCAAAAAATTTGTTTCGTTTCGGAATATTTGTTATTTCGTAATTCGTGTACGAAACTCAATTCGGATTTGTACTAAATACGAATTTTCGTTAGTTTCGGCACATTATCGTAACTTTACGAAAATTAGTTATGATGAAGTTAAAAAGCAAAAATACCTTTGTTAATATTGGAGTCGATGTGGTAGTTGTTTTTTTTAATCCGAAATACGAATTCCATTAACGGATTCCGGATCCAAATTTCGTATAAAAAAAAACTGGGGGCGTGGCCAGCGGCTGCATGTGACTGGTCGCATAACGAAGAGCTCCCGCT
>NW_017320696.1:0-388 GCF_000935625.1 Nanorana parkeri
AGGGAATAGCCCGTACAGCAGCCCTTCGGTTCTATTAAACCAAAGGGGTCCTGGGGCCGAAGATGGCCGAAGGAACAGCCAAAGCTATGGCTAGATCCTTCGGCTGCTTCGTGAATAGACCCCTATATGAAGTTCAGGGATTCTGTATATGAGAAGAGGGTGGTAGCTATGGGGGTTGTATTGAGAGAGGTTGTGCTCTATCTGTATAATAATAAGATGCTGCTATATGTATTAGGAATCATGTATAAACTTTTTAACTTAATAAAACATATAAAACTTTATTGGTTATATTGTGTTGTGGGCATCACAAATCTCTGATATCTGGGTGAGTAATGAGAAGCAATGCACACGGCTTCAACACAACTATGAGACCGTCTAGTTTTAGATA
>NW_017320697.1:0-388 GCF_000935625.1 Nanorana parkeri
GACAGCCCAGCGTCCTCAGGTCATTTGAGGACACTGGGCTGCAACTGAATGACAACAAATGGGCGGAGCCGGCCGTGATTTGATTTGTCCAGGACCTGCGAGAAGACTGTGACAGGTACGGGACAAATGTTAACAGTTGCGCTGAGCTTTTTTTTTTTTCATTTCGCAGAGTCGCTGTTATTGTGGACAATCCTGGACATCGTGATTGACCTCAAGATTACGTTGATGGACCAATTTGGGGGATTTATTTTAAAATAAAGGAATTGTCAAAAAATCTTTGTTATGTTCCTTTTTTAATTAAATTATTTTTTACAGAAGTGTGGGCTCTTTATTTACATTTTTATTGTACCCTTTAGTGAATGAGTAGGGGTACAAGTACACCTTACTC
>NW_017320698.1:0-388 GCF_000935625.1 Nanorana parkeri
CTAACCTATTGTTTGTGTTTACCCAAAATATTTTCTGTGAATTTTGATGTTTTGCTTCTACTTATGCAGAACTGAATTTTTACTGTAAGAATTAGTTAAATTAGTTGATGTAAATGTAAAGCAGCATATTTGTTTCATACCAACAAGCTATTAGTTGGGCACAGCAAATTACAACTCTTTTGCAAAAAGAAAGAACATTTCAGTGTGTTTATGTATAGATGACACCTTTGAATCACTACACAAATTTTTATTGAGGAAAGCTTGATGCAAGGTGAACATTTTTTTTTCCCAGGTTTAAACATTTCTGATGGAATAACTATAAGCCATCACTTATGTAGGTCTGCAAAAACTAATCGACATAATCGATTATAATCGATTGAAAAAGTTG
>NW_017320699.1:0-388 GCF_000935625.1 Nanorana parkeri
ATGCAGCAAGCTTCCCCACACAATAATGGACACAGTAGTCACGCAACCTGAATGAAAGAAACACTTGGAAATGATAAATAAGTTTTTGGTTTCAACACAAACGAGAGTTGACTTCAATTTATTACTCAAGAACAAACATTTACACAGAAGGCAACACCAATGGGGATGATGATGGTCTTTATGAGGTGCATTGAAGAGCTGATTTTAGGTCCAGGTTACAGACAAGGCCATCCCTATAATAAGGCAGCCTGGGGTGGTTGCCTCAGGTGGCATCTCACTGGGTCACGTGGGGGTACCCCTATTCTAGCCAGAGCGTCTTATGGCACTAAGAGATCTTAGCAACCTGAGACGCTCTGGCCGGCATCCTGCCCAGTTCACCGACGTCACT
>NW_017320700.1:0-388 GCF_000935625.1 Nanorana parkeri
TAATCTAAGTTATATCTTCACCCTATCCCTAAGAATCAACCCCAACCTTTACCTCTAAATATAACCCTTAACCTGATTCCTAACACAACCTGATTTATACCTTAACCCTAACAATCAGCCCTATCCACCCCTATATATAACCCTTAACATGAACCCTAAAACTTTACCTAAGTAATATCTTAACCCTAAGAATTGACCCTAACCTTCACCTCTAAATATAACTCTTAACCTGAAGTGGAAAACTTAACCTAGGTTATACCTTCACGCTAACCCTAGCCCTAAGAAACGACCATAACCTTAACCAGCTTCCTAACACTTAACCTAAGTCATACCCTAACCCTAAGAACCAACCCTAACCTTCACCCCTAAGTATAACCCATAACCTGAA
>NW_017320701.1:0-388 GCF_000935625.1 Nanorana parkeri
TCTCCCCTCACTGTCTACTCAACCCGGCGTGAAGGATGGGGGGGAGGGGGCGGGACCTTTCTGAAGGGGGTCAGGAACTTACCTGCCTCTCCTCTGCTCGGAGAGGTGGCTCTGATCACACCTGTCTGCTCTCCCTCTCTCTCCTCCTGGCCGCTCTGAAGCTGCAGCGGCCGGTAGGAGAGAGAGGGATCGCTGACAGTTGTGATCAGAGCAGCTGCGGCCAATCGAATTTTTCGCTGTGCCATCCTCTTCTCTCTGGGCCCCCCATGAACTGGCGGAACACCAGGTCCCGGTCGCAAGTGCGACCTCTGCAACAACACCTGAGGGTTTAATAACACTCACCAGCAGAACCACCAGGGTCGCAGCGGTCGCACTTGCGACCGGGACC
>NW_017320702.1:0-388 GCF_000935625.1 Nanorana parkeri
ACGTCCAATTAATTTTATTTTTAACTTCTGAAATGGATAGGGATTGTGACAACCAGGTTCTAGCTATTGTGCGTTTGGCTGCCGACAACACATGTAACATCAGTTTGAATTGTAAGGTGGTGAGACCTATTGGTTGTACATTAAGAAGAGCTTCTTGTGGGGTGGGAGAGATATGTTTGTTCATTAGTATTGAGATGATCTGGAATACTTTGCGCCAGAATGCGGCCACTACCGGGCATGACCACCACATGTGTAGGTATGTACCGTTTTCACCACAACCTCTGGTACAGAGGCCATCACAATCCGGCATAAAATGAGCCAACTATGTAGGCACTCTGTACCAACGGAGAAGCACCTTATAGTTAGCCTCAAGAGTGACTGCATTTTT
>NW_017320703.1:0-388 GCF_000935625.1 Nanorana parkeri
TCTGAGGTGTGATGATCTGCGGTCGGTGTGATGATCTGTGGCCCTGAGATTCCCTGTATAGGGGCCCCTCCACCACCATACAGTTCCGTGGCTCACCTTCATGTTTGTCTTTCTCGGCCTTCCTGGCTCCTCTCTCCGCTCTTCTCTCTTTGTGGGCGGGGTCTCCTTGTTCAGCCAGTAAAAAAGAGGCCGTAATAACTCTAAGACCAATCACAACGCAGCGCGCCCTCAATTCCGCAACCTTATTGGATACTTGTTACCCATTCGTCAAATCGGCGACGAGTCCTGATTGGCTGAAGGGCGGATATCGGAGTCCGCGCCGCGGTCCTCATTGGGGTTCCTGCTTCGGCTGCACTTAGAACTTTTCTCTTCTTTACCACTGCATAAC
>NW_017320704.1:0-388 GCF_000935625.1 Nanorana parkeri
CATTCCCCATATATTTTTCCCTCCACCAGCCTGGCACATAGTTCCACCTCCACCACACATATACCAGCTGGCTTTCCCACACTATGGAATGAGGGAGGACATGCAGGTGGACGAGCCTAACTTTGCGCTCCCAAATTATCAAAATTTATAATTTGGCACTCCAAGTCCCGTAATCCCGCTGTTTGTTTATAGGCACCATTTTCAATTTCTGGTATGTTGAGCCCAGTTGAGCAGGAACAATGCCTTTCCCCTTTGGCTGCTGTTCTGGCCTTGCTTGATTTTTTATAATTTTTATAGCACTTCCTTAAATCTTAGATTTGATAAAGTTTTTATACTACTTTACAATTAGTTTGTGTCTTTTTTGGGTTACTGTTTGAAAAGGTTTTAA
>NW_017320705.1:0-388 GCF_000935625.1 Nanorana parkeri
TCGGGTATAGAAGTGTGGAGGGGGATCTCGTGTTCTCGGGTGGAGGGGGAAGTGTATGGGGATAAGAGAGTCTGGATTCCGGTCACTATTGGCCAATATGTCACCCTGAATTCTGACTGGTTTCTGTCCTGCAGATCACTGGGGTGTCCATCCTCCGGGCCGGGGAGACCATGGAGCAGGCTCTGACTGCGGTGTGCAAGGATATCCGCCTGGGCAAAATCCTCATCCAGACCAATCACAACACAGGAGAGCCTGAGGTGGGTGCATGTTGGGAGAAGATCCATTCACACATTGCTCCCTTCTATATCAGACATTGTGACCAGCGTGTCCTTCTCTCTCCTTCTCTCTCCTCTCTCCCGCCGCCTTCTCCCCCCGCCTCCTTCTCTGC